>NW_027000744.1:0-8303 GCF_036934945.1 Oncorhynchus masou masou
TTGGCTCCTCTAGGTGTTTGTATCACAGAAGTCAGTTTGTTTATTTGAAAAGAGAACGTGTTCCCTATAACTTCCCTGGTTAAGACAATCATATATATATATATATACATTAAAATAATAGTGGAACAAGATTCGCACTGGTCACCATTTATCATAACAATGTTAATGTCACGTTGTCCTCTCGTAGCTTTAACCACGTTTGATATGATTATCATTGCCGTGTAAGTGCCTCTGTTGACAGTATTGACGTTAGCCATGCCAAGTTTCCTGGACAGTGTCACGGACACATCAAAGCCCTTTAGAGGTGTCTCTACTAAGAGCTCTGTCTGTCCCTCTCATTCTCCTGAGTAGAAAAGAAACTCAAGCACGGGTGATTTTGATGATGCCAAAAATATTATATTTTTCACAAACATCTCAATTGACCTCCATCCTGGTTTTACAGAGAGCTACATCTCACTAGACTAGACCTCCATCCTGGTTTTATAGAGAGCTACATCTCAATAGACAGACCTCCATCAGGGTTTTTGCAAAGAGCTACATCTCAATAGACAGACCTCCATCCTGGTTTTACAGAGAGCTACATCTCAATAGACTAGACCTCCATCCTGGTTTTACAGAGAGCTACATCTCAATAGACCTCCATCTGGGTTTTACAGAAGCGACATCTCAATAGACTAGACCTCCATCCTGGTTTTACAGAGAGCTACATCTCAATAGACAGACCTCCATCTGGGTTTTACAGAGAGGCGACATCTCAATAGACTAGACCTCCATCCGGGTTTTACAGAAAGCGACATCTCAATAGACTAGACCTCCATCCTGGTTTACAGAGAGCTACATCTCAATAGACTAGACCTCCATCCTGGTTTTACAGAGAGCTACATCTCAATAGACTAGACCTCCATCCTGGTTTTACAGAGAGCTACATCTCAATAGACAGACCTCCATCTGGGTTTTACAGAGAGCGACATCTCAATAGACTAGACCTCCATCCGGGTTTTACAGAGAGCGACATCTCAATAGACTAGACCTCCATCCGGGTTTTACAGAGAGCGACATCTCAATAGACTAGACCTCCATTCTGGTTTTACAGAGAGCTACATCTCACTAGACTAGACATCCATCTGGGTTTAACAGAGAGCTACATCTCATCTCACTAGACCTCCATTCTGGTTTTACAGAGAGCAACATCTCAATAGACTAGACCTCCATCAGGGGTTTTACAGAGAGCTACATCTCACTAGACCTCCATCAGGGTTTACAGAGAGCTACATCTCAATAGACTAGACCTCCATCCGGGTTTTACAGAGAGCAACATCTCAATAGACTAGACCTCCATCAGGGGTTTTACAGAGAGCTACATCTCAATAAACTAGACCTCCATCCTGGTTTTACAGAGAGCTACATCTCAATAGACTAGACCTTCATCCTGGTTTTACAGAGAGCTACATCTCAATAGACAGACCTCCATCTGGGTTTTACAGAGAGCTACATCTCAATAGACAGACCTCCATCCTGGTTTTACAGAGAACGACATCTCAATAGACTAGACCTCCATCCTGGTTTTACAGAGAGCGACATCTCAATAGACTAGACCTCCATCCTGGTTTTACAGAGAGCTACATCTCAATAGACTAGACCTCCATCCTGGTTTTACAGAGAGCTACATCTCAATAGACAGACCTCCATCCTGGTTTTACAGAGAGCTACATCTCAATAGACTAGACCTCCATCCTGGTTTTACAGAGAGCTACATCTCAATAGACTAGACCTCCATCCTGGTTTTACAGAGAGCTACATCTCAATAGACTAGACCTCCATCCTGGTTTTACAGAGAGCTACATCTCAATAGACTAGACCTCCATCCTGGTTTTACAGAGAGCTACATCTCAATAGACTAGACCTCCATCCTGGTTTTACAGAGAGCTACATCTCAATAGACAGACCTCCATCCTGGTTTTACAGAGAGCTACATCTCAATAGACAGACCTCCATCTGGGTTTTACAGAGAGCGACATCTCAATAGACTAGACCTCCATCCGGGTTTTACAGAGAGCGACATCTCAATAGACTAGACCTCCATCCGGGTTTTACAGAGAGCGACATCTCAATAGACTAGACCTCCATTCTGGTTTTACAGAGAGCTACATCTCACTAGACTAGACATCCATCTGGGTTTCACAGAGAGCTACATCTCAATAGACTAGACCTCCATCCGGGTTTTACAGAGAGCTACATCTCACTAGACTAGACATCCATCTGGGTTTAACAGAGAGCTACATCTCAATAGACTAGACCTCCATCCTGGTTTTACAGAGAGCTACATCTCACTAGACTAGACATCCATCTGGGTTTAACAGAGAGCTACATCTCATCTCACTAGACCTCCATTCTGGTTTTACAGAGAGCAACATCTCAATAGACTAGACCTCCATCAGGGTTTTACAGAGAGCTACATCTCACTAGACCTCCATCAGGGTTTTTTTACAGAGAGCTACATCTCAATAGACTAGACCTCCATCTGGGTTTTACAGAGAGCAACATCTCAATAGACTAGACCTCCATCAGGGGTTTTACAGAGAGCTACATCTCAATAAACTAGACCTCCATCAGGGGTTTTACAGAGAGCTACATCTCAATAGACTAGACCTCCATCCTGGTTTTACAGAGAGCTACATCTCAATAGACTAGACCTTCATCCTGGTTTTACAGAGAGCTACATCTCAATAGACAGACCTCCATCCTGGTTTTACAGAGAGCGACATCTCAATAGACTAGACCTCCATCCTGGTTTTACAGAGAGCTACATCTCAATAGACTAGACCTTCATCAGGGCTTTTCTACATCTCAATAGACTAGACCTCCATCCTGGTTTTACAGAGAGCTACATCTCAATAGACTAGACCTCCATCCTGGTTTTACAGAGAGCTACATCTCAATAGACTAGACCTCCATCCTGGTTTTACAGAGAGCTACATCTCAATAGACTAGACCTCCATCCTGGTTTTACAGAAGGCGACATCTCAATAGACTAGACCTTCATCAGGGCTTTTACAGAGAGCTACATCTCAATAGACTAGACCTCCATCCTGGTTTTACAGAGAGCTACATCTCAATAGACTAGACCTCCATCCTGGTTTTACAGAGAGCTACATCTCAATAGACTAGACCTCCATCCGGGTTTTACAGAGAGCTACATCTCAATAGACTAGACCTCCATCCGGGTTTTACAGAGAGCTACATCTCAATAGACAGACCTCCATCCTGGTTTTACAGAGAGCTACATCTCAATAGACAGACCTCCATCTGGGTTTTACAGAGAGCGACATCTCAATAGACTAGACCTCCATCCGGGTTTTACAGAGAGCGACATCTCAATAGACTAGACCTCCATCCGGGTTTTACAGAGAGCGACATCTCAATAGACTAGACCTCCATTCTGGTTTTACAGAGAGCTACATCTCACTAGACTAGACATCCATCTGGGTTTCACAGAGAGCTACATCTCAATAGACTAGACCTCCATCCGGGTTTTACAGAGAGCTACATCTCACTAGACTAGACATCCATCTGGGTTTAACAGAGAGCTACATCTCAATAGACTAGACCTCCATCCTGGTTTTACAGAGAGCTACATCTCACTAGACTAGACATCCATCTGGGTTTAACAGAGAGCTACATCTCATCTCACTAGACCTCCATTCTGGTTTTACAGAGAGCAACATCTCAATAGACTAGACCTCCATCAGGGTTTTACAGAGAGCTACATCTCACTAGACCTCCATCAGGGGTTTACAGAGAGCTACATCTCAATAGACTAGACCTCCATCCGGGTTTTACAGAGAGCTACATCTCAATAGACTAGACCTCCATCCTGGTTTACAGAGAGCTACATCTCAATAGACCTCCATCTGGGTTTTACAGAGAGCAACATCTCAATAGACTAGACCTCCATCCTGGTTTTACAGAGAGCTACATCTCAATAGACTAGACCTCCATCCTGGTTTTACAGAGAGCTACATCTCAATAGACCTCCATCTGGGTTTACAGAGAGCTACATCTCAATAGACCTCCATCTGGGTTTTACAGAGAGCGACATCTCAATAGACTAGACCTCCATCTGGGTTTTACAGAGGCGACATCTCAATAGACTAGACCTCCATCCTGGTTTTACAGAGAGCTACATCTCAATAGACAGACCTCCATCCTGGTTTTACAGAGAGCTACATCTCAATAGACAGACCTCCATCTGGGTTTTACAGAGAGCGACATCTCAATAGACTAGACCTCCATCCGGGTTTTACAAGAGCGACATCTCAATAGACTAGACCTCCATCCGGGTTTTACAGAGAGCGACATCTCAATAGACTAGACATCCATCTGGGTTTTACAGAGAGCTACATCTCAATAGACAGACCTCCATCTGGGTTTTACAGAGAGCGACATCTCAATAGACTAGACCTCCATCCGGGTTTTACAGAGCGACATCTCAATAGACAGACCTCCATCTGGGTTTTACAGAGAGCAACATCTCAATAGACTAGACCTCCATCCGGGTTTTACAGAGAGCTACATCTCAATAGACAGACCTCCATCCGGGTTTTACAGAGAGAAACATCTCAATAGACTAGACCTCCATTCTGGTTTTACAGAGAGCTACATCTCACTAGACTAGACATCCATCTGGGTTTCACAGAGAGCTACATCTCAATAGACTAGACCTCCATCCGGGTTTTACAGAGAGCTACATCTCACTAGACTAGACATCCATCTGGGTTTAACAGAGAGCTACATCTCATCTCACTAGACCTCCATTCTGGTTTTACAGAGAGCAACATCTCAATAGACTAGACCTCCATCAGGGGTTTACAGAGAGCTACATCTCACTAGACCTCCATCAGGGGTTTTACAGAGAGCTACATCTCAATAGACAGACCTCCATCCTGGTTTTACAGAGAGCTACATCTCAATAGACTAGACCTCCATCCTGGTTTTACAGAGAGCTACATCTCAATAGACAGACCTCCATCCTGGTTTTACAGAGAGCGACATCTCAATAGACTAGACCTCCATCCTGGTTTTTACAGAAGCGACATCTCAATAGACAGACCTCCATCCTGGTTTTACAGAGAGCGACATCTCAATAGACTAGACCTCCATCCTGGTTTTACAGAGGCGACATCTCATTCTCTGTTACGGAGAAAAACATAATATAACAAATGTTCTCTGGTGTCTCCAGAGGCGGAGCAGCTGTCCAGCATGCAGTACACCCTCCCTAAGACAGCAGGGGGCGACAGGGCAGACTTCTGGAGGTTCAGGGGCCTGAGGAGCTCAAGAGGAACCTGAGGAAGAGCAGAGAGGACCTGTCGGCCCAGCCCGTACAGACCAAGTTCCCGCTTACGAGAGGTGGTGCTGAGAGAGGGTGAGGACCGACAACTCTGATAGTGACCCCTCCTCCTTAACCCCTCCTCCCTGACTCCTCCTTAACCCCTCCTCCCTGACTCCTCCTTAACCTCTCCTCCCTGACTCCTCCTTAACCCCCTCCTCCCTGACTCCTCCTTAACCCCTCCCTGACTCCTCCTTAACCCCTCCTCCCTGACTCCTCCTTAACCCCTCCTCCCTGACTCCTCCTTAACCCCTCCTCCCTGACTCCTCCTTAACCCCTCCTCCCTGACTCCTCCTTAACCCCTCCTCCCTAACTCCTCCTTAACCCCTCCTCGCTAGCCCCTCCTCGCTAGCCCCTCCTCGCTAGCCCCTCCTCGCTAGCCCCTCCTCCCTAACCCCTCCTCGCTAACCCCTCCTCGCTAGCCCCTCCCTAACACTACTGATACACCAGTCTGTCCTCTGATGACCTTTAGGGTAGGATGGAACACTACTGATACACCATCCTCTGTCTGTCCTCTGTTCCTTTATCCAGCTGGATTCCTCAGACCTGTGGTGGTATTTGGACCCATCGCAGACGTGGCACGAGAGAAAATCTCCCGGGAGGAGCCTGATCTGTTTGAACTTGCAAGTGAGTAACACGGTATATCGGAATGATGTGCAAATGAGTAACACAGTGTATCGGAATGACATGCAAATGAGTAACACAGTGTATCGGAATGACATGCAAATGAGTAACACGGTGTATCGGAATGACATGCAAATGACGTGCAAATGAGTAACACAGTGTATCAGAATGACAAGCAAATGAGTAACACGGTGTATCGGAATGACATGCAAATGAGTAACACGGTGTATCGAATGACATGCAAATGAGTAACACGGTGTATCGGAATGACATGCAAATGAGTAACACGGTGTATCGGAATGACATGCAAATGAGTAACACGGTGTATCGGAATGACATGCAAATGACGTGCAAATGAGTAACACAGTGTATCGAATGACATGCAAATGAGTAACACAGTGTATCGGAATGACATGCAAATGACGTGCAAATGAGTAACACGGTGTATCGGAATGACATGCAAATGACGTGCAAATGAGTAACACAGTGTATCGGAATGACATGCAAATGAGTAACACAGTGTATCGGAATGACGATGCAAATGACGTGCAAATGAGTAACACAGTGTATCGGAATGACATGCAAATGACGTGCAAATGAGTAACACAGTATCAAAATGACATGCAAATGAGTAACACGGTGTATCGGAATGACATGCAAATGAGTAACACAGTGTATCGTAATGACGTGCAAATGAGTAACACGGTATATCGGAATGACATGCAAATGACATGCAAATGAGTAACACGGTGTATCGGAATGACATGCAAATGAGTAACACAGTGTATCGTAATGACATGCAAATGACATGCAAATGAGTAACACGGTGTATCGGAATGACATGCAAATGAGTAACACGGTGTATCGGAATGACATGCAAATGAGTAACACAGTGTATCGAATGACATGCAAATGAGTAACACGGTGTATCGGAATGACATGCAAATGCTCTGAAGATTCCTGAATTGTGTTTAAACAGCTTGACTGTAGAATGATGAAAATGTCCCTTCCCCATGTGTTCCAGAGAGTGAACCCAGAGACGCAGGGACAGACCAGCGTAGTTCAGGCATCATCCGTCTCCACACCATCAAGCAAATCATCGACAGAGTGAGTTTTCTTTTAAACATACAGTCGCTCATTCCAATCGGACAATGTTTTTTGATTGTAAAACTGTTGTGGGGTTGGTGATGTACGGTTTTAGATCATTTTGTGACGCGGTCGGAATGACTATTTCAAATGTAGCCTTTGTCCAATGATATTCCACTGAAGCACAGAGAACAGCCAAGAACAGGGTTCACTGGAGATGAGTCTGTCTGGGCCCATTGCTCCACTAGGCGCTTAAAAGGAATGGCTGTGTCAACTAAGTTATGGTGTCTTGTCTGGTGTAGGATAAACATGCCGTCCTGGACATCACCCCCAACGCGGTGGACCGTCTCAACTACGCCCAGTGGTATCCCATCGTGGTGTTCCTCAACCCGGACAGCAAGCAGGCGTCAAGAACATGAGAACCAGGCTCTGTTCCGAGTCCAGGAAGTCAGCCCGGAAACTCTGAGAGAGCCTTGAAACTAAGGAAGAACAACCACCACCTCTTCACCAGTAAGTAGAGGGAGGGGGAGAGTAGAGGGGAGAGTAGAGGGGAGAGTAGAGAGAGAGAGTAGAGAGAGAGTAGAGGGAGAGTAAGAGTAAGAGAGAGAGGGAGAGTAGAGAGAGGGGAGAGTAGAGAGAGAGGAGGAGAGTAGAGGAGAGAGAGAGAGAGCCTTGAAACTAAAGAAGAACAACCTCCATCTCTTCACCAGTAAGTAGAGAGGGAGAGGGGGAGAGAGAGAGGGAGAGGAGAGTAGAGAGAGGGAGAGTAGAGAGAGAGGGGAGAGTAGAGAGAGGGGGGAGAGGAGAGTAGAGAGGAGGTAGAGAGGAGAGTAGAGAGAGGAGAGGGAGAGTAGAGAGAGGAGAGAGAGAGGGGAGAGTAGAGAGAGGAGAGAGGAGAGTAGAGAGAGAGAGGAGAGTAGAGAGAGAGAGAGGAGAGTAGGGGGAGAGTAGAGGGAGAGAGAGGAGAGTAGAGAGAGAGTAAGAGAGAGAGAGAGAGAGAGAGGAGGAGAGAGAGAGGCAGGAGCTAGAGGAAGAACAACCTCCATCTCTTCACCAGTAAGTAGAGAGGGGAGAGGGGAGAGAGAGAGGAGGAGAGAGAGGAGAGGGAGAGTAGAGAGAGGAGAGTAGAGAGAGAGGGAGAGTAGAGAGAGAGGGAGAGAGGAGAGTAGAGGAGAGTAGAGAGGAGAGTAGAGAGAGGAGAGGAGAG
>NW_027000745.1:0-8302 GCF_036934945.1 Oncorhynchus masou masou
TCAGGTGAATAACCATAGAGATATATGGACTTCAGGGGCTTCAGGTGAATAACCATAGAGATATATGGACTTCAGAGCTTCAGGTGAATAGCCATAGAGATATGGACTGGAAACTGGGTGAATAGCATGAGATATATGGACTTCAGGGGCTGGTGAGATAACACTTAGGGTATATGGACTTCAGAGGGCTTCAGGTGAATAACATAGAGATATATGGACTTCAGGGGCTTCAGGTGAATAACCATAGATATATATGGACTTCAGGTGAATAACCATAGAGATATATGGACTTCAGGTGAATAACCATAGAGATATATGGACTTCAGGGGCTTCAGGTGAATAACCATAGATATATATGGACTTTAGGTGAATAACCATAGAGATATATGGACTTCAGGTGAATAACCATAGAGATATATGGACCTCAGGTGAATAACCATAGAGATATATGGACTTCAGGTGAATAACCATAGAGATATATGGACTTCAGGTGAATAACCATAGAGATATATGGACTTCAGGGGCTTCAGGTGAATAACCATAGATATATATGGACCTTAGGTGAATAAACCATAGAGATATATGGACTTCAGGTGAATAACCATAGAGATATATGGACCTCAGGTGAATAACCATAGAGATATATGGACTTCAGGTGAATAACCATAGAGATATATGGACTTCAGGTGAATAACCATAGAGATATATGGACTTCAGGTGAATAACCATAGAGATATATGGACTAAAGTGAACCATTTTTATGTTTTTTTTTTTTTTTTTTTGTCGAAAGAACACAGCTGCTTTGTTGAGGAAAAATGTACTATGACAGAGATATGTGTTTGTCCCACCTAGTTAATTAAGCTGAATGCACGGTAAATCACTCCGGATAAATGCGTCTGCTGAATGACTAAAATGTAAATGTTAAAATGCATGCATTTCCTGTAAACCACAGAGAATCTTCGAGTGCTGAGAAACACAGTGTGTGTTACGGGCCTTGCTTATTTAAGTTTGAGCCAGGCCTTGGGGCGTAGATGGAGGAGCCTGTGTGGCTGCATTCTCCTCTGAGATGGGTGGGTGGCGGTAGCGTTTATGGTGGCGTGTGTGTCTCTCGGTGAACTGTGGTTCACCTCCGACTATGTGCTGGGTCCAGTCCAGATTATGCACTGGTTCCAGTCTAGATTATGCACTGGGTCCAGTCCAGATTATGTGCTGGGTCCAGTCCAGATTATGCGCTGGGTCCAGTCCAGATTATGCGCTGGGTCCAGTCTAGATTATGCACTGGGTCCAGTCCAGATTATGCACTGGGTCCAGTCCAGATTATGTGCTGGGTCCAGTCCAGATTATGTGCTGGGTCCAGTCCAGATTATGTGCTGGGTCCAGTCCAGATTATGTGCTGGGTCCAGTCCAGATTATGTGCTGGGTCCAGTCCAGATTATGCACTTGGTCCAGTCCAGATTATGCGCTGGGTCCAGTCCAGATTATGTGCTGGGTCCAGTCTAGATTATGCACTGGGTCCAGTCCAGATTATGCACTGGGTCCAGTCCAGATTATGTGCTGGGTCCAGTCCAGATTATGTGCTGGTTCCAGTCCAGATTATGTGCTGGGTCCAGTCCAGATTATGTGCTGGGTCCAGTCCAGATTATGTGCTGGGTCCAGTCCAGATTATGCGCTGGGTCCAGTCCAGATTATGCACTGGGTCCAGTCCAGATTATGTGCTGGGTCCAGTCTAGATTATGCACTGGGTCCAGTCCAGATTATGTGCTGGGTCCAGTCCAGATTATGCGCTGGGTCCAGTCCAGATTATGCGCTGGGTCCAGTCCAGATTATGCGCTGGGTCCAGTCCAGATTATGTGCTGGGTCCAGTCCAGATTATGCACTGGGTCCAGTCCAGATTATGCGCTGGGTCCAGTCCAGATTATGTGCTGGGTCCAGTCTAGATTATGCGCTGGGTCCAGTCCAGATTATGCGCTGGGTCCAGTCCAGATTATGTGCTGGGTCCAGTCCAGATTATGTGCTGGGTCCAGTCCAGATTATGCGCTGGGTCCAGTCCAGATTATGCGCTGGGTCCAGTCTAGATTATGCACTTGGTCCACCTCCAACGTAGATCAGATTTCTCCTGATTTCTCTCTCCCACCCTCCCTTCTCTCTCCCACCCTGCCTTCTCTCTCCCACCCTGCCTTCTCTCTCCCACCCTCCCTTCTCTCTCCCACCTTGCCTTCTCTCTCCCACCCTGCCTTCTCTCTCCCACCCTCCCTTCTCTCTCCCACCTTGCCTTCTCTCTCCCACCCTCCCTTCTCTCTCCCACCCTGCCTTCTCTCTCCCACCCTGCCTTCTCTCTCCCACCCTGCCTTCTCTCTCCCACCTTGCCTTCTCTCTCCCACCTTGCCTTCTCTCCCCTTGTGGGGCCTGTCTTACTGCTTGTGGGGCCAGTCTTACTGCTTGTGGGGCCAGTTTTAAGGCTTGGGGGCCAGTCTTACTGCTTGGGGGCCAGTCTTACTGCTTGGGGGCCAGTCTTACTGCTTGGGGGCCAGTCTTACTACTTGTGGGGCCAGTCTTACTACTTGTTGGGCCAGTCTTACTACTTGTTGGGCCAGTCTTACTGCTTGTGGGGCCAGTCTTACTGCTTGTGGGGCCAGTCTTACTGCTTGTGGGGCCAGTCTTACTGCTTGTGGGGCCAGTCGTACTGCTTGTGGGGCCAGTCGTACTGCTTGTGGGGCCAGTCGTACTGCTTGTGGGGCCAGTCGTACTGCTTGTGGGGCCAGTCGTACTGCTTGTGGGGCCAGTCGTACTGCTTGGGGGCCAGTCTTACTGCTTGGGGGCCAGTCTTAATGTTTGGGGGCCAGTCTTACTGCTTGGGGGCCAGTCTTACTGCTTGGGGGCCAGTCTTAATGTTTGTGGGCCAGTCTTACTGCTTGGGGGCCAGTCTTACTGCTTGGGGGCGTCTTAATGTTTGGGGGCCAGTCTTACTGCTTGTGGGGCCAGTCTTACTGCTTGGGGGCCAGTCTTAATGTTTGTGGGCCAGTCTTACTGCTTGGGGGCCAGTCTTACTGCTTGGGGGCCAGTCTTAATGTTTGGGGGCCAGTCTTACTGCTTGTGGGGCCAGTCGTACTGCTTGTGGGGCCAGTCGTACTGCTTGTGGGGCCAGTCGTACGGCTTGTGGGGCCAGTCTTACTGCTTGGGGGCCAGTCTTAATGTTTGGGGGCCAGTCTTAATGTTTGGGGGCCAGTCTTACTGCTTGGGGGCCAGTTTTACTGCTTGTGGGGCAGAAGGTGGACTCCAAACCATTATAAACGGTCCATAAGCTCATGGTAGTGAGTTTCAACCGATTATGAGTCAACTACACTGTAAACATACAGTAGCTAAACCCTAACAGTAGTTAAACCCTAACAGTAGTTAAACCCTAACAGTAGCTAAACCCTAACAGTAGCTAAACCCTAACAGTAGTTAAACCCTAACAGTAGTTAAACCTAACGGTAGTTAAACCCTAACAGTAGTTAAACCTAACAGTAGTTAAACCTAACAGTAGCTAAACCCTAACAGTAGCTAAACCTAACAGTAGCTAAACCCTAACAGTA
Source organism: Oncorhynchus masou masou (assembly GCF_036934945.1). Taxonomy (NCBI): domain Eukaryota; kingdom Metazoa; phylum Chordata; class Actinopteri; order Salmoniformes; family Salmonidae; genus Oncorhynchus; species Oncorhynchus masou. The sequence goes on from NW_027000745.1 coordinate 3,576, forward strand.
GTTAAACCCTAACAGTAGTTAAACCCTAACAGTAGTTAAACCCTAACAGTAGCTAAACCCTAACAGTAGCTAAACCCTAACAGTAGCTAAACCCTAACAGTAGTTAAACCCTAACAGTAGTTAAACCCTAACAGTAGTTAAACCCTAACAGTAGTTAAACCCTAACAGTAGTTAAACCCTAACAGTAGCTAAACCCTAACTGTAGTTAAACCCTAACAGTAGCTAAACCCTAACAGTAGTTAAACCCTAACAGTAGCTAAACCCTAACAGTAGCTAAACCCTAACAGCAGCTAAACCCTAACAGTAGCTAAACCCTAACAGCAGCTAAACCCTAACAGTAGTTAAACCCTAACAGTAGTTAAACCCTAACAGTAGCTAAACCCTAACAGTAGTTAAACCCTAACAGTAGTTAAACCCTAACAGTAGCTAAACCCTAACAGTAGTTAAACCCTAACAGTAGCTAAACCCTAACAGTAGTTAAACCCTAACAGTAGTTAAACCCTAACAGTAGCTAAACCCTAACAGTAGTTAAACCCTAACAGTAGTTAAACCCTAACAGTAGTTAAACCCTAACAGTAGTTAAACCCTAACAGTAGTTAAACCTAACAGTAGCTAAACCTAACAGTAGTTAAACCCTAACAGTAGTTAAACCCTAACAGTAGCTAAACCCTCAACAGTAGTTAAACCCTAACAGTAGCTAAACCCTAACAGTAGTTAAACCCTAACAGTAGTTAAACCCTAACAGTAGTTAAACCCTAACAGTAGTTAAACCCTAACAGTAGCTAAACCCTAACAGTAGTTAAACCCTAACAGTAGTTAAACCCTAACAGTAGTTAAACCCTAACAGTAGTTAAACCCTAACAGTAGTTTAAACCCTAACAGTAGTTAAACCCTAACAGTAGTTAAACCCTAACAGTAGTTAAACCCTAACAGTAGTTAAAAACCCTAACAGTAGCTAAACCTAACAGTAGCTAAACCTAACAGTAGCTAAACCCTAACAGTAGCTAAACCCTAACAGTAGCTAAACCCTAACAGTAGCTAAACCCTAACAGTAGCTAAACCCTAACAGTAGTTAAACCCTAACAGTAGTTAAACCCTAACAGTAGCTAAACCCTAACAGTAGCTAAACCCTAAACTCTAACAGTATGTATCTAGGTGAGTACTCATTGACAGTATGTATCTAGGTGAGTACTCACTCAGAGAGAGAGAGAGCGAGAGAGAGCACCAGAGAGAGCACGAGAGAGAACGAGCACCAGAGAGCACCAGAGAGAGAGAGAGCACCAGAGAAAGCACCAGAGAAAGAGAGCAGGAGAGAGAGCACCAGAGAGAGAGAGAGAGCACCAGAGAGAGAGAGCACCAGAGAGAGAGAGAGAGCACCAGAGAGAGAGAGCACCAGAGAGAGAGCACCAGAGAGAGAGAGAGAGAGAGAACAAAAAAAGTTTAAATATATATGACTTCTTACATGTTGGACTACTGTACTAACAACCTGCACTGATGAAACCGGCAAATTGGAAAAATAATCCTGTACATGCATTCTCAAACAATGCAAAGCGCTTTTGACTTGACCAAAACACTTCGTTTTGATTTCTATGGCTTTTCTGTAAGTCCTGTGTCGATGGGTCTCGAGTTGGCCTGGTAAAAAAGCTGAGTTTGTATGTATAAGGGGCTTAACACAGACAGGCCACGGCCATTTTACGCTTTAAGACAATCTGCTAGTTCCTTATAAACCTCTTGACAATGGTTTTAAGAGCTCATTGAGTTTAGCTAAAGTGAGGCTCATTGTTTTCTAATGGGATGGGACAGGTCATAGCCTGGCATAGGCCTCACAGGGAAACACTACTGCAGTGCTTGGTTGTTTTCAGCAGGGGATTACAGGGCAGAACATATGCTGCATTAAAGCTGTGAAGAGCATGAGAAAAATTATGACGTTCAGCAACGGGGTAGCATAGCCAACCTAGCCAATAACAACGGGGTAGCATAACCAACCTAGCCAATAACAACGGGGTAGCATAACCAACCTAGCCAATAACAACGGATTAGCATAGCCAACCTAGCCAATAACAACTGGGTAGCATAGCCAACCTAGCCAATAACAACGGGGTAGCATAGCCAACCTAGCCAATAACAACGGATTAGCATAGCCAACCTAGCCAATAACAACGGGGTAGCATAGCCAACCTAGTCAATAACAACGGATTAGCATAGCCAACCTAGCCAATAACAACAGGATAGAATAGCCAACCTAGCCAATAACAACGGATTAGCATAGCCAACCTAGCCAATAACAACGGATTAGCATAGCCAACCTAGCCAGTAACAACGGGGTAGCATAGCCAACCTAGCCAATAACAACGGGGTAGAAGAGCCAACCTAGCCAATAACAACGGATTAGCATAGCCAACCTAGCCAATAAAAACGGATTAGCATAGCCAACCTAGCCAATAACAACGGATTAAGCATAGCCAACCTAGCCAATAACAACGGGGTAGCAAAGCCAGCCTAGCCAATAACAACCCCGGGATAGCATAGCCAACCTAGCCAATAACAACAGATTAGCATAGCCAACCTAGCCAATAACAATGGGGTAGAAAAGCCAACCTAGTCAATAACAACGGGGTAGCATAGCCAACCTAGCCAATAACAACAGATTAGCATAGCCAACCTAGCCAATAACAACGGATTAGCATAGCCAACCTAGCCAATAACAACGGATTAGCATAGCCAACCTAGCCAATAACAACAGGGTAGCAAAGCCAACCTAGCCAATAACAATGGGGTAGCAAAGCCAACCTAACCAATAACAACGGGGTAGCAAAGCCAACCTAACCAATAACAACGGGGTAGCAAAGCCAACCTAGCCAATAACAATGGGGTAGAAAAGCTAACCTAGCCAGAACAACGGATTAGCATAACCAACCTAGCCAATAACAATGGGGTAGAAAAGCCAACCTAGCCAATAACAACAGGGTAGCAAAGCCAACCTAGATAATTACATCTGATAAAATAAGACCGACATTGCTTTGGCTTGTTCTCTCTCACTCAAATTCAATTTAAGGGGCTTTGTTGGCATGGGAAACGTATGTTTACATTGCCTCCCTCTCTCCCTCTGTCCATCTGTCTCTCCCTCTGTCCATCTGTCTCTCCCTCTGCCTGTCTGTCTCTTCCTCTGTCCGTCAGTCTGTCTCTCACTCTGTCTGTCTGTCTCTCCCTCTGTCCATCTGTCTGTCTCTGCATGTCTGTCTCTCTCTCTTCCTCTGTCCGTCTGTCTCTCTCTTCCTCTGTCCGTCTGTCTGTCTCTCACTCTGTCCGTCTGTCTGTCTCTCACTCTGTCCGTCTGTCTGTCTCTCACTCTGTCCGTCTGTCCGTCCGTCCGTCTGTCTGTCTGTCTGTCTGTCTGTCTGTCTGTCTGTCTGTCTGTCTGTTTGTCTCTCCCTCTCTGTCTCCTCCTTTTTGAAAGGCAGAAAAACAAATGACTAATGCGGACCACACAAATATACACGCGCACTTACACAAACATTAACGAGGCAAATTCCAACCCTAAAAACGAAAACATGCACGTTCTGTTTCTCACTATCTATGTGTATGATTTACAGTGTGTGCTCATATTTTCACCAAACAAACACACGCCTCAATATTACCACAATACCCATGGTAATACACAGGCACCACCGACGCCCTTACAAAAACAAAGCCAGACACGTGGTTTTCATGAAGTGTCACATTTAAATTCAAATGTGATTTTATTTTTCTCCACACGTTTATTTTTCACATTATTATATTATTTTTATTTTCCATCTGGTCTCACATCCAGGGACCGACTAGGACCCTGCTTAGCTTCAGAGGAAAACCATCAATGAGGTGAAGGGTGCTTTGTTGCTGGAATGAATGTGTCAAAACACAATTAAATTGCCATTGGAGGTATTTTATTTATCATTCAAAAAATGTACAAATATTTTTGCATCCATTTTCAATTTCACACATGAAACTGAAAATTAGATTTTAACATGTGTAGCTATTTTACATGTGAAACAGCAAATGTGATTTTCAAATGTGAATGTATTTCACATGTGAAAATGCAATTCCAAATGTAAAAATGCAATTCCATGGAATTTTAACATGTTAACCTGCAAATCAGATTTTTTGTTGTTGATTTTCACGTGAACTTGCAATTTCACATGTGAAAGTGAGATTTTCACTTGGAGGTTTTTGTGAAACTGCATATCTGATTCTCACATGTGAAATTTTAACATTTGAACTCTTTAATGCAAGTGAAAACATGGTTTCACATGTGAAATTTAAGCCCAACGTGTGAATATTTCTTTATTTTTAAGGACGTCTTTTGAACATCATTTGAATTTACAACTAATATCTCTGCCATTTTTTTCTGTACCACTCTGTCTTTTCCTAAATAAGTATATTTAATACACTATACATATTTTGAATTTCAATATCACGAACAGAATGTGTTATAAGCAGTTCTCCCCCTTTGCCCCTTATTCACGACAGTTACCTGCCCAGCTGATAATAGCCCATCGAAACTACACCTCAACTATATCAAAACTAACTTCACACATATAATAGATGTAGCGTAAATACACCATTTCATTGATAATAGTCTAATGGGTGACAATATTATAAATTGTGTGGGGAAGAGACTGACTAACAACACAGAGTGAAATTGAACAGGACGAAGTTTGCAGGTACAGCATAACCGACTCGAGCTAACA
>NW_027000746.1:0-8301 GCF_036934945.1 Oncorhynchus masou masou
ACCTTAAGGGAACATTTCGACAATCACCGTATAGTTAGTGAGAAAGTCCCTTTGGAACTGTACGGTCCCTTACTAGACGTCCGAAAACATTTTAGAAATTCGGGGACGGCGTCGGCCGAGCGGTAGGGCCAGACCTACCGGGAAGTCATCAAATGAACTTTGTCGGACATTCGGTTTTCGTTTAATAAAATAAACAAATTTTAGCCCATTTTTTGCGCAATGCCGAAATATCCCACAAGAGGGCATAAGCAATCATATTGCTATTGGACAAAACATCACGAATCACGACGTGCCATATCTCGGAAACCGAAAATATTTCGAAGCCGAAACTTGGTGAGCGTAGGTTTGGCATTATGGGAAGATGGCCCCGAACAAGATGGCGTCTAGGCCTCAACGGTTTTTGAGTTATGGCCATATTTCTGGGATTAAAGGTCCAAAATGAAAATAGAGAAAAGATTTTTTTCACTTCACGTCAAAGTCAAGGAGCCTCCGGTGTCAATAAAAAAAATCGGCCATTTATCTATCGTCATTTACGAGAAATCGTACGTTGACCAGATCGTGATGTTCAGATATAGGTGTTTTTTTTTTTCAACGGTTACAGATCCAGTTGCAGGGTGTTCATACGAGTATTTTTAAAATGTGCTGCGGAGCTCTGCGACATTTCTGTGATTTTCTATGATTTTCTGAAATAACACACACTCACTAAACCCTCCGTAAATAACTCAGTTCTTAACGTAAAGACTTAAAACTCAGGATTCTGTAAAGGCATACCCCAATGAGGATATGAGTTTATTTATAGCTTCCTGTGCCAACCGGAAGTGCCATAATTGGTGTCTCAGGGGCTGTTTGGAAGGGTTAAAAAAATCAGATCTGTCCAAAACTTCATATGTGTGATTAGACAACCCCCATGAACTGTAAATCAGTCATTTTTCCCAACAGATGTCAAAGAAAAGCTCTCACACACACACACACAGCAAGGATGGAGTGACAAAGCGTGGTGTTTAAAGACACAGAGAGCAGGCAATGGCATAAACATAATCCCAAGGCAGGGCCGAGTCCAACGAGGTGCCCCGCTTGACCGTAGCTCACTCGGTCTGAGCGCAGCGACCATGAGAAAAATAGGCCCACAATGAAGCCTGCACCACAATGTCATTTGATTTTGGGTGACAGCGGCGGAACCGTTAGGTTTAGAAGGACAATTCAAACACAGGACTGTTCCTAAGGTCCTCCCGATCTGTGCAAGCCTAACCTTGACTGTGTGGCATTAACCTTTCACAGTTAAAAGAAGGTGTTTACAAAAAAACAGTGTGCATTGACTTCTCTCCCCATAGGAATACATTGCCTGCTCCCCTAAATACAACCTGGGGTCTTTATGGGTTATGAATGCTGTATGAACCTGTCTTCTATGACATTCCATCAGACCACTATGAGGTCTACCTGTGTCGATTCTAAGCTTCCTGGAGCAACCGGAAGTGGTTAAATTGACCCAAAAGGTATTTGGATGTACATCACCTCGAAAGGTGCCGAGGCCTCTGCATTATTCAACCCTGTGTAGATCAGTCAATTCTCAACTTAAAGACTTAAAACTCAGGATTCCCTAGGTTTCTATGTCAGTCAAGACATGTGTGTATTTATAGCTTCCTGTGCCAACCGGAAGTGCCATAATTGGTGACTCAGGGGCTGTTTGGAAGGGTTAAAAAAATCAGATCTGTCCAAAACTTCATATGTGTGATTAGACAACCCCCATGAACTGTAAATCAGTCATTTTTCCCAACAGATGTCAAAGAAAAGCTCTCACACACACACACAGCAAGGATGGAGTGACAAAGCGTGGTGTTTAAAGACACAGAGAGCAGGCAATGGCATAAACATAATCCCAAGGCCGTGCCGAGTCCAACGAGGTGCCCCTCTTGACCGTAGCTCGCTCGGTCTGAGCGCAGCGACCATGAGAAAAATAGGCCCACAATGATGCCTGCACCACAATGTCATTGGATTTTGGGTGACAGCGGCGGAACCGTTAGGTTTAGAAGGACAATTCAAACACAGGACTGTTCCTAAGGTCCTCCCGATCTGTGCAAGCCTAACCTTGACTGTGTGGCATTAACCTTTCACAGTTAAAAGAAGGTGTTTACAAAAAAACAGTGTGCATTGACTTCTCTCCCCATAGGAATACATTGCCTGCTCCCCTAAATACAACCTGGGGTCTTTATGGGTTATGAATGCTGTATGAACCTGTCTTCTATGACATTCCATCAGACCACTATGAGGTCTACCTGTGTCGATTCTAAGCTTCCTGGAGCAACCGGAAGTGGTTAGATTGACCCAAAAGGTATTTGGATGTACATCACCTCGAAAGGTGCCGAGGCCTCTGCATTATTCAACCCTGTGTAGATCAGTCAATTCTCAACTTAAAGACTTAAAACTCAGGATTCCCTAGGTTTCTATGTCAGTCAAGACATGTGTGTATTTATAGCTTCCTGTGCCAACCGGAAGTGCCATAATTGGTGACTCAGGGGCTGTTTGGAAGGGTTAAAAAAATCAGATCTGTCCAAAACTTCATCTGTGTGATTAGACAACCCCCATGAACTGTAAATCAGTCATTTTTCCCAACAGATGTCAAAGAAAAGCTCTCACACACACACACAGCAAGGATGGAGTGACAAAGCGTGGTGTTTAAAGACACAGAGAGCAGGCAATGGCATAAACATAATCCCAAGGCCGTGCCGAGTCCAACGAGGTGCCCCGCTTGACCGTAGCTCGCTCGGTCTGAGCGCAGCGACCATGAGAAAAATAGGCCCACAATGAAGCCTGCACCACAATGTTATTTGATTTTGGGTGACAGCGGCGGAACCGTTAGGTTTAGAAGGACAATTCAAACACAGGACTGTTCCTAAGGTCCTCCCGATCTGTGCAAGCCTAACCTTGACTGTGTGGCATTAACCTTTCACAGTTAAAAGAAGGTGTTTACAAAAAAACAGTGTGCATTGACTTCTCTCCCCATAGGAATACATTGCCTTCTCCCCTAAATACAACCTGGGGTCTTTATGGGTTATGAATGCTGTATGAACCTGTCTTCTATGACATTCCATCAGACCACTATGAGGTCTACCTGTGTCGATTCTAAGCTTCCTGGAGCAACCGGAAGTGGTTAAATTGACCCAAAAGGTATTTGGATGTACATCACCTCGAAAGGTGCCAAGGCCTCTGCATTATTCAACCCTGTGTAGATCAGTCAATTCTCAACTTAAAGACTTAAAACTCAGGATTCCCTAGGTTTCTATGTCAGTCAAGACATGTGTGTATTTATAGCTTCCTGTGCCAACCGGAAGTGCCATAATTGGTGACTCAGGGGCTGTTTGGAAGGGTTAAAAAAATCAGATCTGTCCAAAACTTCATATGTGTGATTAGACAACCCCCATGAACTGTAAATCAGTCATTTTTCCCATAAAAATTCAAAGGAAAAATAAATCACACAGATACACAACTTGGATGGAGGGACGTATTGGGGTGTGTAGAGACTGACAGTGCCTCCAATAGTTAGCTTTGTTCGAGCTAAAAAAGAACCGTCAGACCTAGAGTTCCGAAACTTTAGAATCCTGTTCTAGACCTCAGGTAGATAGTGCGTGGTGAGTTACGGCGCTCTAGGAGGTTCTCGGACCGAGAAACAGCGTCGAACATTTGCAATGACTTCAATTCATTTTGACCATTACGAAAATGGCGACATTTAGAAATGTCCCAGAGACACAAGACTAGGTGCATTGTGACCGTCTCGGCCCATAGAGACAGAACCCAACATCTCGGTCCGATAGCTCATTCAAGGACCCCGTAGCAAGGCATTGAAAAAGTGGATTTTCAGCACCAATTAGGCTTTTACTCGGACACCAAATGACCTATCGGGCCGAAACTCGGGATTCGGGGTCGCCTCACATAGGACTACACATAATGTCCGAACTGGCCCCGCAGCTAGAAAGTAACTATGTGTTTTATGGTTTTTTAATGTTTTGTACCGAAGGCCTTGTGAATTTTGGGCCAGCTCTGAAGTATGTTATACTTGGCTCCTAAATGAGTTGGGAAAAGTGGGTTTGGTGTCAGTTTGTATCAGTTTGGTGTCAGAATGATATCAAATTGACTGATGGACGGTGACTTGCAGGTGACTCTTGTCCATTAGCAATATGTTTAAGCGGTGAGGTACCATCACCAAAAGCGACATTCTGAAATCAACCCAAACGAGTGATGGAGAGGTACCAGTATCACTGCCCAGCCATCCCTATGTCATCGGGCCAGTCAATTTGGCATTCCTGCATGATTTTTATGGCATGACAAATTGGTGATGGTGACTGCCCAGTTAACCATATGGCAAATGCACAGTGACTTTGCAAAAGTGAGAAAACATGACCAAATGGACATTCTGAAATCAACACAAACAATGGCATGACCATAGTGTCCAGACTGTGCCGAGTCCAACGAGGTGCCCCGCTTGACCGTAGCTCGCTCGGTCTGAGCGCGGCGACCATGAGAAAAATAGGCCCAATATGAAGCCTTCACCAGTACGTCATTTGATTTTGGGTGACAGCGGCGGAACCGTTAGGTTTAGAAAGACAATTCAACCACAGGACTGTTCCTAAGGTCCTCCTGATCTGTCCAAGCCTATCCTTGACCGTGTGACATTAACCCTTCACAGTCAAAAGAAGGTGTTTACATAAAAACAGTGTTCATTGACTTCTCTCCCCATAGGAATATATTGGCTGCTCCACTAAATACAACCTGGAGTCTATATGGGTTATGAATGTTGTATGAACCTGTCTTTGGTACCAGTCCATCAGACCACTATAAGGTCTACCTGTGTCGATTCTAAGCTTCCTGGACCAACTGGAAGTGGTCCAAATCGCCCTAAAAGTGTATACCCATACACTGCCTGCAATTTGATGGACATAGTGCATTGAACCCTGTGTAAATCAGTCAGTTTTCATGGTATAGACTTAAAACTCAGGATTCTCTAATGGAATACCCCAATGAGGATGTATGTTGAGTTACAGCTTCCTGTGCCAACCGGAAGTGCCATAATTGGTGTCTCATGGGCTGTTTGGAGGGGTTAAAAAATCAGATCTTTCCAAAACTTCATATATATGATTAGGCAACCCCCATGAACTGTAAATCAGTCATTTTTCCCATAAAAATTCAAAGGAAAACTAAATCACACAGATACACAACATGGATGGAGGGACGTATCATTGGGGTGCGTAGAGACTGACAGTGCCTCCAATAGTTAGCTTTGAATGATATCAAATTGACTGATGGACAGTGACTTGCAGGTGACTCTTGTCCATTAGCAATATGTTTAAGCGGTGAGGTACCATCACCAAAAGCGACATTCTGAAATCAACCCAAACGAGCGATGGAGAGGTACCAGTATCACTGCCCAAGCCATCCCTATGTCATCGGGCCAGTCAATTTGGCATTCCTGCATGATTTTTATGGCATGACAAATTGGTACCATGGTGACGAGCCATGGAGAGGTACCAGTTGCCCAACCATATGGCAAATGCACAGTGACTTTGAAAGAGTGAGAAAAATCACCAAATGGACATTCTGGAATCAACCCTAACGAGTGATGGAGAGGTACCAGAATCACTGCCAAGCCATCCCGAGTTCATCGGGCCAGTCAATTTGGCATTCCTGCACAAATTTTCAGTGACTTTGCAAAAGTAAGGAACATTTGCAATATGTTTTAACAGTGAGGTACCATCACCAAAAGCGACATTCTGAAATGAAATCAACCCAAACGTCAAGCCATGGATTGGTGAGGTACCAGTGGCAATCACTGCCCAGCCTGAAATCCTAACGAGTGATGGAGAGGGTCATCCGGGCCAGTCAATTTGGCATTCCTGCAAAAATTTTCAGTGACTTTGCAAAAGTAAGGAACATTTGCAATATGTTTTAACAGTGAGGTACCATCACCAAAAGCGACATTCTGAAATCAACCCAAACGAGCCATGGAGAGGTACCAGTATCACTGCCCAGCCATCCCGAGGTCATCGGGCCAGTCAATTTGGACATTCTGGAATCCGAGTGATGAAGAGGTACCAGAATCAAAATTTTCAGTGACTTCAGTGAAAAAGTAAGGAACATTTGCAATATGTTTTAACAGTGAGGTACCATCACCAAAAGCGACATTCTGAAATCAACCCAAACGAGCCATGGAGAGGTACCAGTATCACTGCCCAGCCATCCCGAGGTCATCGGGCCAGTCAATTTGGCATTCCTGCATGATTTTTATAGCATGACAAATTGGTGATGGTGACTGCCCAGTTAACCATATGGCAAATGCACAGTGACTTTGAAAGAGTGAGAAAAATCACCAAATGGACATTCTGGAATCAACCCTAACGAGCGATGGAGAGGTACCAGAATCACTGCCAAGCCATCCCGACTTCATCGGGCCAGTCAATTTGGCATTCCTGCACAAATTTTCAGTGACTTTGCAAAAGTAAGGAACATTTGCAATATGTTTTAACAGTGAGGTACCATCACCAAAAGCGACATTCTGAAATCAACCCAAACGAGCGATGGAGAGGTACCAGTATCACTGCCCAGCCATCCCGAGGTCATCGGGCCAGTCAATTTGGCATTCCTGCAAAATTTTCAGTGACTTTGCAAAAGTAAGGAACATTTGCAATATGTTTTAACAGTGAGGTACCATCACCAAAAGCAACATTCTGAAATCAACCCAAACGAGCCATGGAGAGGTACCAGTATCACTGCCCAGCCATCCCGAGGTCATCGGGCCAGTCAATTTGGCATTCCTGCATGATTTTTATAGCATGACAAATTGGTGATGGTGAATGCCCAGTTAACCATATGGCAAATGCACAGTGACTTTGAAAGAGTGAGAAAAATCACCAAATGGACATTCTGGAATCAACCCTAACGAGCGATGGAGAGGTACCAGTATCACTGCCCAGCCATCCTGAGGTCATCGGGCCAGTCAATTTGGCATTCCTGCAAAATTTTCAGTGACTTTGCAAAAGTAAGGAACATTTGCAATATGTTTTAACAGTGAGGTACCATCACCAAAAGCGACATTCTGAAATCAACCCAAACGAGCCATGGAGAGGTACCAGAATCACTGCCCAGCCATCCCGAGTTCATCGGGCCAGTCAATTTGGCATTCCTGCATGATTTTTATGGCATGACAAATTGGTGATGGTGAATGCCCAGTTAACCATATGGCAAATGCACAGTGACTTTGCAAAAGTGAGAAAACATAAACAAATGGACATGATGAAATCAACACCACGAGTGATTGAAAGGAACAACAATCACTGCCCGGCCATCCCGAGTTCATCAGGCCAGTCAATTTTGCATTTCTGAAGGATTTTTGAGCATGTCAAATTTCTTATGACATTTGGCCCCCACAAAACATATGCCTTATGCACAAGCAAAAAAAAAAAAAACATTATAATAATAAAATATGACTAAAGTATGTTCTTATACAGTTCTTATACGTGTGTAACTGACACAAAATTCGAAAAATTTCGAAAAACGGTCCAGAAAGCACTTTTTTAGGGGTGTGTGAAGTTTTTTATGAAATTTAATAATTTTTGACTTTTGACTTCTGACTTCCTATGAAATCATATTGCAGATGGACAAAACACATGCAATATGCGCAAGTAAAAAAAAAAAAAATTATGATAATAAAATATGACTAAAGTATGTTGATACAGTTCTTATACGTGTGTAACTGACACAAAATGCGAAAAATTTCGAAAAACGGTCCAGAAAGCACTTTTTAGGGGTGTGTGAAGTTTTTTATGAAATTTAAGAATTTTTGACTTTTGACTTCTGACTTCCTATGAAATCATATTGCAAATGGACAAAACATATGCAATATGCGCAAGTAAAAAAATTAAAAAAATTATGTTAATAAAATTGGACAAAAGTATTTTCATACAGTTCTTATACATGTGTAATTGTCAAAAAAGCGAAAGAATTTCGAAAAACGGTCCAGAAAGCACTTTTTTAAGGGGTGATACGTTTTTTTCAAAAATTCGTTTTTTTCAAAATTTGGCTTTTGGATGTTGACTTGGAGTCCAATACCAATATGAAAAACCATGGTGGAGTGCAATCGCCACCTGTTGGATTTTTGAAGTGTTACAACTGGCAATACCCATATGGCAATAGCAGTAAACTTTGCATGAATCAACGCCGCTTTGGGTGGTATTGGCCAATGTGTGCATGGTTTGGCCAATGCCAATAACTTGCCATTCATTTTTGTCCACTACGGGGGTGAAATCCCTTACT
>NW_027000747.1:0-8301 GCF_036934945.1 Oncorhynchus masou masou
ATGGTGTTACATCCACATTGAACTCCAGATACAGACTGATCAGTTTAATTTCCTCTATCAGCTCTATATCACCCCATCTAGACTGCACAAGTTCAACCCAGATATCTCCTCCCTATGTTTTAGATGTGGCTCAGATGAAGGAACATTCCTCCATTCCACTTGGCAGTGTTCAAAACTACATGGTTTCTGGCAGAGGGTATGCGATACCATATCCTCAATTCACGGGGTTGCATTCCCTTTAGACCCGGAGGTCTGTCTACTGGGTAACTTTACTAACACCAATCTTAGGCAAAGCCATACTATAAAGCTAACAGAAATATTGCTAGCGATTACCAAGAAATGTATTGCCTTGAAATGGAAATTGGATTCCTCCTGCCAGTTGCAATGTGGCTATCTGAAGTTAATAGTTGTATCCCTTTGGAGAAAATCACTTACTGCTTGAGGAATAAGTTAAAGACATTTTACAGAATTTGGCAACCTTTTATTGACAATATGGAGAATCTCCCCCCACATCTTATTGATTGAATCTATATATAATCCTCACATAATGTTTCACACGTAATGTATAATATGTAGCCTACGGCAGGTGATCCAATGTCTTGTTATTATTTTTGCCTATTGTATGTTTGTATATATAATTATAATATTTATTTTTTTTGTTACGCTCGTCTGTTACTGTCACTTTGTCCTATCGTTGTCTAATATATTTTCACTTTTGTTTTGAATGTTCTTAATTGGAAAATGCAAAAATATATATATATATTTTTTTTAAGAAACGCATTGAATAACATTCATAAATGGCAAAAAAAATACAGTAAAAAAAGGTTTTGAAGTGTCTGTCCTATATCTAAGGAGATACAAGATATAAAACTACTAAATATAAAATATTTGTTTATTTTGGACACATTTAACCCCGTACTTTTATTGGAACAAAACTACCTCCATACTTCCATTCATTTGTATGAGTTACCTTCAGATAAGTCCTGTGACACTTGTGGGGGTCGTAGAGTAAAACATATTAGTTTCTAGGCACTACAGACTTTTTCGTGAGAAGACCGGTTTTCAGGATGTCTTATGGTCTGACAACCACCGCTGTAGCTCGGCCACCTTCCACCGCAGATGCGGAAGGCCAACATAGGCAGATGCGATGGATAGAGACGCAGCACATGCAAAAAAAAAACATTTCTCTGATTTTATTATGTTACTTAGATTGACGCTTAAAGGATTAATGGTCCACATTCATTATTAGCTACCCACTTGACATTAGTGGAGTGAGTGAGACGCCACTGTACTATCTGTATTGCAAACCAGCCCAGCACGGGGCTGGAGTGGCAACAGCGTTTACAGTAGCAGTGGCACAGTACCAAAGTTCTGGTTCCAAAACGTTTGATGCCAAACTAAAGCCTTTTGAAGTTTTGTTGTGACCCAGAAAGTTGTGTAGAAAATATCTTATTTCTCTCCAGAACCAAGTCTTGAGCCAAGACTTACAATGAGTTCACCACAACCCACCATTTGGTCCAGGCCCACCATTTTGGAAAACACCTTATGAGGTCCCAACTCAGTCATCGGGTATGGGCGTATTACAGTTTCCATGGTAGATATACACCGGCCCGTCACAGTGGTAGTAGAGCTGGAACACGTCCCCATATCCGTGCTCCCTCCACCAGGTGCACAGTTGGCGGTTCCAGCCGCAAGCCAGTGAATGGAACAACCCTGGGTGTTCCATGCTGATCATGGTGAAGATGTCCTGGTCGCCCAGGTGACCCCTGAAGTGGTACTGGTCAGCCAGCAGGAACACATTTCTGGGCTCCAGGAGCTAGTTGTAGCGGGCCGAGGTCCGTATGGCCCCAGGTCCAGCAGCATCACGCCACTGTTGAAGCCCGACAAGCCGTCCGCAGGAGGCTCACCCACACGGGACTGAGGGTTCTCTTTACGGTACTGCCAGAAGGTGTGTCTGAAGGTTTAGAGAAATAACCATTGGTTGTTCAGTAAAGCATGATGTTTAGAACAAAGTAGATAAAGCAATGTAGAGGTAGATTGAGAGGTAGTGTAGAGAATATGTACTTTCTTTGTTGTGTGGGAGACCGAGGGATGGAACTGATGGCAAAAGTTTGGCACAATTGCACCTGCACTTTAAGTCAATTAAAATATTAAAACTTATGGACCTCCGTCTCCACAAAGATATATGGTTTTGAGGAGTAAAGTCTTGTTGACTGTTCCCCTAGTCCCCTGTGCAGGTTATGGATTATTACCTCTGGAATCCATCTACTTTGGATTTACCTCACTATTTGATTACCCTCGCTGATTCTCCCTCTGCCCATTGAAGTTCGATCCCGCCTCCCCCTCCGTGTTCGCTGGCTAGCAAAACTACTAGGTCCTCTCCACTCTCTCGGATGGGGCCCAGCCATCAATCTGTAAGTCTCCGCTCTCTCTTTGCTTTTGATCTGCTGGCAAGGGTTTTGTTTAAGTTTTGTTCTGTGGGTTCCTGCCGGTGCTGGCTAGTCTCGAGTTGACAGGCTCTGGCTTGGTGCTTATGCCGACCGTGGTGGTTGGCTAGGACCTAGGCTAGCTAGCATGCTAAAATAACTAATGTCAGCTGGCTGGATAGCTTTCCAGGTTAGGATATCTAGAGAACATTCTTTGATAACTGGTTAGATGGCATGAAATCAAAGTTTTAATAAAATAAATGCACTATATACACAATAATATGTGGACACCCCTTCAAATTAATGGATTCGGCTATTTGAGCCAAACCTGTGGCTGACAGGTGAATAAGAATGAGCACAAAGCCATGCAATCTCCATGAACAAACATTGGCAGTAGAATGGCCTTATTGAAGAGCTCAGTGACTTTCATTGGATGCCACCTTTCCAACCAGTCAGTTTGTCAAATTTCTGCCCTGCTAGAGCTGCCCTGGTCAACTAAGTTATGTTATTGTGAAATGGAAACATCTTACGCACATAGCGCGTAAAAATTGCGTGTCCTCGGTTGCAAAGATCACTACAGAGTTCCAAACTTCCTCTGGAAGCAATATCAGCACAATAACTGTTCGTCAAGAACTTAAAGAAATGGGTTTCCATGGCCGAGCAGCTGCAAATTGGACTAAAATCACCATGCGCAGCTCCTAATGTTGGCTGGAGGGTGTAAAGCTCGCCGCCATTGGACTCTGGAGCCATTGGACTCTTCCAGTGGTGGGCTGTCAGTGCCAGCAAGGCCTTCTCTGCTGGCCTAAACATCATCAGAATATAATATTTTTTGAATATATTTTCCCACAAATATGTATTAAATTATTCCCCAGAGTAAGAGTTACACTCTTCATTTCATAGCGTTCCTCTTGGTTGCACTGCTTCCAGCCCCAGGTTGAGATTTGGAGGGCTGGTCTTTATGTTAGATATTTTATCCAATCATATTCAGCCATCATGTGCTGCCAGGGGTCTAAAATCTGCCCTCAGGCCTTCAGAATCAACAGTGCGGGCACTTGTAGCTTAAAGTGAATGGAAATTAAAATTTAGTGTCAACCAATCAGCTTTAGAGTTGGCTATTGTACGCCTGCTGGCTGTCTCCAGTTTTACGCAGGAGCCAGCTAGCAGGCGTAGTGCCTGCATGTCTTTTGATTGGATTACCAATATTGAGAGGCGGGTCCTATATGGGCTGGTCTCAGAACTAGGAAACTGAAATTGATAAATAAATAAATTTGCGTACTACTAAGCTGTTTTTTTCAACCCACAATGGCGGAAGGAGAAGATATCGATTTGGTCGAGGATATAATTATAACGCCATTCTCAAGACAAACTTTTCAAGAAAAGTTAGACAATGTCAGGAGAGGTAGACGCCGACGCTACAAAGCCGATGCTACAAAGACAGGCTCCGAGAAGCACTGCAAACTGTACTGCTGGGAATGCCTATTATTTGCAAGTGATCGATTTGGTGTTTGGAGCCACACTGGCTTTGCAAACCTGAGTTGTCTAACCAAGGCAGCAACGAGACACCAAAGTACGGCTGGGCACTTACAAACAATGGTGCTTTTGAAAACTTTTGGGGACACCCGAGTGGATCTACAGCTCAACGAACAAGCGCGCAGGGCAACGAAGCTGCACAATGAAAAGGTATTGTACTCTTCCCCTGCAATTCTCTGAATAAAAATGTCAATTTCAAGGTGACCCAACGCCTGGTTATACTGCGTTTCTGTCTAAATGTTTAGTGTCTAGAGCCATGGCATCATAATGATGGTAATAAGAAGTGGATTAATTCGGGTGGGACTGTGTAGGACTTCACTGAAGGCCCAGGCCCCAGAACCACGGCACGCTACTGGACTCTGCAGACCTCATCCTCACATACAACACCTGTTCTGCCAGTCACATTCTGTTAAAGGTCCCCAAAGCACACACATCCCTGTGTCACTCTTCTTTTCAGTTCGCTGCAGCTAGGGACTGGAACAAGCTGAAACAAATCATTCAAACTGGACAGTTTTATCTCAATCTCTTCATTCAAAGACTCAATCATGGACACTCTTACTGACAGTTGTGGCTGCTTGGCGTGATGTATTGTCTCTATCTTCTTGCCCTTTGTGCTGCTGTCTGTGCCCAATAATGTTTGTGCCATGTTTTGTGCTGCTACCGTGCTCTGTTGTCATGTGTTGCTGCCTTAGGTCACTCTTTATGTAGCGTTGTCTCTCTTGTTGTGAATTGTGTTTTGTCCTCTATTTTTTTTTAAATCCCAGGCCATGTCCCCGCAGGAGGCCTTTTGCCTTTTGGTAGGCTGTCATTGTAAATAAGAATTTGTCCTTAACTGACTTGCCTAGTTAAATATAGGTTAAATACAAATAAAATAAAAAAAGTTATCTGGAGGGATGAATCATGCTTCACCATCTGACCATCCAATGGCTGAATCTGGGTTTGGCGGATACCAGGAGAACGCTACCTGCCCCAATGCTTAGTGCCAACTGTAACGTTAGGTGGAGGACAAATAATGATCTGGGGCTGTTTTTCATGGTTCAGGCCACTTAGTTCCAGTGAAGGGAAATCTTAACGCTACAGCATACAATGACATTCTATACGATTCTGTGCTTCCAAGTTTCTGGCAACAGTTTGGGGAAGGCCCTTTCCTGTTTCAGCATGGCAATGCTACCCAGCTGGACTCACCTGCTCCCGCCTTCTCCCATTGTGCTACTTACAAACAAAGATGTGACTGGCTCAGCTGTTCTGGGAACTACGCTAAGCTTTAATGTAAAATAATGTGACCAGTAAAATTTAGAACGCGATCTGGTTTATATTATAATGTATTGCGCAAGATGACTGCAGGCATCTACTTAAAAAGTAGCTACAAATATAACAATTTATTTAAAAATCTTCCCCTGGCTATTTTATATTAAATGACTAATGATGATAAATACAATCCACCTGTGTGTAATCAAGTCTCCGTATAAATGCACCTGCACTGTGATAGTCTCAGAGGTCCGTTAAAAGCGCAGAGAGCATCATGGAGAGCAAGGAACACACCAGGCAGGTCCGAGATACTGTTGTGAAGAAGTTTAAAGCCGGATTTGGATACAAGATTTCCAAAGCTTTAAACATCCCAAGGAGCACTGTGCAAGCGATAATATTGAAATGGAAGGAGTATCAGACCACTGCAAATCTACCAAGACCTGGCCGTCCCTCTAAACTTTCAGCTCATACAAGGAGAAGACTGATCAGAGATGCAGCCAAGAGGTCCATGATCACTCTGGATGAACTGCAGAGATCTACAGCTGAGGTGGGAGACTCTGTCCATAGGACAACAATCAGTCGTATATTGCACAAATCTGGCCTTTATGGAAGTGGCAAGAAGAAAGCCATTTCTTAAAGATATCCATAAAAAGTGTCATTTAAAGTTTGCCACAAGCCACCTGGGAAACACACCAAACATGTGGAAGAAGGTGTTCTGGTCAGATGAAACCAAAAATTGAACTTTTTGGCAACAATGCAAAACGTTATGTTTGGCATAAAAGCAACACAGCTCATCACAATGAACACACCATCCCCACTGTCAAACATGGTGGTGGCAGCATCATGGTTTGGGCCTGCTTTTCTTCAGCAGGGACAGGGAAGATGGTTAAAATTGATGGGAAGATTGATGGAGCCAAATACAGGACCATTCTGGAAGAAAACCTGATGGAGTCTGCAAAAGACCTGAGACTGGGACGGAGATTTGTCTTCCAACAAGACAATGATCCAAAACATAAAGCAAAATCTACAATGGAATGGTTCAAAAATAAACATATCCAGGTGTTAGAATGGCCAAGTCAAAGTCCAGACCTGAATCCAATCGAGAATCTGTGGAAAGAACTGAAAACTGCTGTTCACAAATGCTCTCCATCCAACCTCACTGAGCTCGAGCTGTTTTGCAAGGAGGAATGGGAAAAAATGTCAGTCTCTCGATGTGCAAAACTGATAGAGACATACCCCAAGCGACTTACAGCTGTAATCGCAGCAAAAGGTGGCGCTACAAAGTATTAACTTAAGTGGGCTGAATAATTTTGCACGCCCAATTTTTCGGTTTTTGATTTGTTAAAAAGTTTGAAATATCCAATAAATGTCATTCCTCTTCATGATTGTGTCCCACTTGTTGTTGATTCTTCACAAAAAAATCAAGGGGCCGAATACTTTCGCAAGGCACTGTACCTTGGGCTCTCTGTAATTCTGACCCAATTTTCTGGCTTCCCAAGAGAAAAGGCTGCTGAAAAAGAGGCAGGACATGGGAAGTCTTTGCCGTAGAGTAAATGTCAAGTGGGGAAAACCTGCTACCTCTTCCCTCCATTCTATTGGCTTGATAATAAGGATGGATGACCTCCTATTGTGGATATGTCATCAACGGGAATCTCATAACTTCACCATTCTCTGTTTTTCCGAAACATGGCTTTTGGACAAGATACCCCCCATGGCTATCCAACTCGATGGCTTCTCCATTCACCTTGCGGACAGGAAATTGGATTCAGGAAAATCGAGAGGGGGAGGGGTAGGCCTCTTTATCAACAGCAAATGGTGCATCTGCACTGTAGCACAGTGGAAGTCTCAACCTATTGTTCACCCATTTTGGAATACCTGATAGTCAAATGCAGACCCAAATACCTATCGAGAGAGTTTTCAGCTGTTATTGTGACTGCTGTATATATTCCACCTAAGGACAAGAAAAACAACAAGCTGGCACTTAACGAACTGTACAAGGCTATGAACAAGCAGGAAACCATGCACCGGAGGATGCTTTCCATGTTGCCAGTGATTTTAATTCCACGTCAAGACACGTAATGTCCAACTTCCGTCAACACGTCTCCTTTGCCACTAGGGGCGATAAAGTCCTAGACCATTGTTACTATACCCACAAGCATGCATAGAAGGCTTCAGCAAATCAAATCATGTCTCTATAGCTATGCTACAGGACTGCTTTGCTAGCGCTCACTGGAATATGTTCCGCTACTCCGCTGATAGTGATGAGCTAACCACCTCTTTCACTGACTTCATTAGGAAATGCATCGGCGACATTGGTCCAAAGTGAAGGTTTGCTGCATCGCAGCCAACCCTGAGGCTATGGCTACGAATATGTACAAGAAGTCACAGGGTGTGTCCTTGGTCCCCTTCTTTACACTCTCTTCACCCACGACTGTGTGGCCATGCATGACTCCAACACCATCATCAAGTTTGCTGATGACACAACGATGGAAGGCCTGATCACCGGCGACGATGAGACAGCCAACATGAAGGTGATCAGTGACCTGGCAGTGTGGTGCCAGGACACGAACCTCTCCCTCAACATCAGTAAAACAAGGGAGCTGATCGTGGAGGATTGGGCGAGCACACACAGAGGGGCGAGCACACCACGTCCACAACGCACCACTATAGAGGGTGGTGCGGACAACACAGTACATCACTTGCGCCGAACTCCTGCCATCCAGGACCTCTACACAGGCGGTGTGAAAGGATGGCCGAAAAATGTTTTAAAATCCAGCCACCCAAGACAGACAGACAGTTCTTTCTGCTTCTCATGGCAAGCGCTACAGGCGCAACAAGTCTGACACCAACAGGCTCCTCAACAGCTTCTCACCCCTTCTACCCCTGCATTGACCCTTCCATTTTATTTCTATTTTTGCACTGACTACAGATCTGGGTTTGAGAGGTGCACAATTGGCCCAGTATCGTCCGAGTTAGGAGGGTTTGGCCGGCCGGCCGGCCGGGATGACCTTGTTCCATCACACTCTAGTGACTCCTGGGCTGGGAGCATGCATGCTGACACGGTCGCCAGTTGAAAGGTGTTTCCTCCGACACATTG
>NW_027000748.1:0-8301 GCF_036934945.1 Oncorhynchus masou masou
TTAACACCAGTTGTAAAAAAAACACACAAAAAAACTTGTAGACTCCCATCTTTTTTTCTTCATTTTCACATAGTGTATGTTGTAGCTTAGATCCTATTTTGTGTTGTGCCCTGTATCGGTTGAGACACAAAATATGTTTTTGAATATAGGGTGGGTGTCATGGTTAGGCTGATAAATTGACTAAAATGGGAATACAATTGAAATTCAAACTTTCAAATGGTACCACAAAGATGGTTGGAGGTCCACACATCAAGAAAATGTTTATTTGTTTATTTGGATCCCCATTATCTTTGCAGAATCAGCAGATAGTCTTCCTGGGGTCTCTAAAAAAAAGTACACAACAAAACACTGACACATTGAACAGGCACACAAATGTAAAATACGATATACATTTTTTTTAATACTAACAATACAACTAAAATGTTGACTTGAATGATAATATGCGTTGTTTTAAATTACACGGTCAATCCTACATATGAAACCTATTGAAGTCATAGTAATATAGATAATAGAATAGACATGACCATTTAAGTTGACATTTGATGGTTGGTGGACCTGCAGTCTTCGTTGTGGTTCTATGATTGAAGTGACACCCACCCTGTGTTGGAGAGTATTTTGTGTCTCAACCAATGGCGGGCACATTAAAAATATATCAGATGATGCGAAATAGGGTCTAAGCAAAAACATATGCAAATCAGAAAAAAAAGTAGAGTTTAGTGATTTTAGTTAATTGACATTAAAAGGTTTAAAAATGACAATTTTCCTAATATATACATCTATCTATGTATTTGATAATAAAATAGTTTGACAACACTGTTTGTACGCTTTTAAATTATATCAAACACCTGTTTATCTTATGCAAAAACTGTCACGCCTTGGTCTTAGTATTTTGTGTTTTCGTTAATTAGTTGGTCAGGCCAGGGTGTGACATGGGTTTATGTTGTTGTATTTCGTGTTGGGGTTTTGTAGTTATTGGGATTGCGGCTGAGTAGGGGTGTTGCATAGGCTTGGCTGCCTGAGGCGGTTCTCAGAGTCAGGTGATTCTCGTTGTCTCTGATTGGGAACCGTATTTAGGTAGCCTGGGTTTCACTTTGTATTTCGTGGGTGATTGTTCCTGTCTCTGTGTAGTTTCACCAGATAGGCTGTAATTAGGTTTCACGTTCCGATCTGTTGTTATTTATTTATATCAGTTATTTCATGTACCGCGATTCATTCATTAAAGACATGAGTAACCACCACGCTGCATTTCAGTCCGACTTTCTTTCGACAAATGAAGAACGTCGTTACAGAATCTCCCACCACACACGGACCAAGCGGCGTGGTAACAGGCAGCAACATGCAGGAGCAGCGAAGGGAGGACGTTATGGACAGCAGAAGTATGGAGTATACGACGTGGGATGAAATAGACAGGTGGGCGGTCGACCCAGAGAGAGTGCCGGAGCCCGCCTGGGATTCGCTGGAGCAGTGCGAAGAGGGCTATAGGAGAATGGAGTTGGAGAGGCAATCACGACGGCGCAGATGAAAGCCCGTGAGTCAGCCCCAAAAATATATTGGGGGGCTCAGAGGGAGAGTGGCTGAGTCAGGAGACAGACCTGAGCCAACTCTCCCTGTTTATGCGTGAGGAGCCAAGGAGGAGACCAGAACCGGTGTTGGAGGTGAGCGAAGCAGAGACTGTGAAGGAGTTATTGGGGAAATTGGAGGAAGGTAAGGGAGTTGCTAGCTTGGTGCTTTAGGTACAAGGTGTCCGACGGGCGTGTCGGGGATTTAATGGCACCTGGGTCAGCGCTCCCATACTAGTCCTGGTGCGTGTTAGTCGGCTGGTGAAAAATGTGCCAGCCTCCGCGCTGAGCCTCCTGTGTACCTACCTAGCCTTGCACGTCTGTGCCAGTCCTGCTCTCAGGCTCTCCAGTACCTTCACGGTCCAGTCCATCCTGTGCCACCTTTACACACCAGTTCCTCCAGTGGCAGCTCCCGCACCAGGCTTCCTGTGCGTGTCCTCGATCCAGTAGCACCAGTTCCAGTACCCTTAACCCCAGGCCTTCAGTGCGCCTCGCCTGTTCAGCGCAGCCGCTCTCCTCTCCTACGCTGTCAAGTCTCCCGCCTGTTCAGCGCTTCTAGAGCCTTGCTCCTCTGCAGCGCTTCCTGGAGTCTCCCGTCTGTTCAGCGCTATCAGAGCCTTTCTCCTCTCCCTGCGCTACCGAGTCTCCCGCCTGTTCAGCGCTGAGGCCTTCCTCTACAGCGCTGCCGGGCCTCCTGCCTGTTCGGAGCAGCTGAGCTGCCAGTCTGTCAGGAGCAGCCAGGCTGCCAGTCTGCATGGAGCAGCCAGAGCTGCCAGTCTGCTTGGAGCAGTCAGAGCTGCCAGTCTGCATGGAGCTGCCAGCCTGCATGGAGCTGCCAGTCTGCAAGGGAGCTGCCAGTCTGCAAGGAGCTGCCAGTCGGCAAGGAGCTGCCAGTCGGCAAGGCTGCCAAAGCTGTTAGTCTGCATGGAACAGTCAGAGCTGTCAGTCTGCAAGAAGCCGCCAGAGCTGTCAGTCTGCGTGGAGCAGCTGGGCCGCCAGTCAGCGTGGAGCAGCCAGAGCCGCCAGTCAGCGTGGAGCAGCCAGAGCCGCCAGTCAGCGTGAAGCAGCCAGAGCCGCCAGTCAGCCAGACTCTTCCAGATCTGCCAGACTCTTCCAGATCTGCCAGATCTGCCAGTCATCCAGACTCTGCCAGATCTGCCAGTCATCCAGACTCTGCCAGATCTGCCCAGTCAGCCAGACTCTGCCAGATCTGCCAGTCAGCCAGACTCTGCCAGATCCATGTCAGCCAGACTCTGCCAGATCTGCCATCCAGCCAACTCTGCCAGATCTGCCAGTCAGCAGACTCTGCCAGAATCTGCCAGTCAGCCAGACTCTGCCAGGTCTGCCAGTCAGCCGAACTCTGCCAGATCTGCCAGTCAGCCAGACTCTGCCAGATCTGCAGTCAGCCAGACTCTGCCAGTCAGCCAGACTCTTCAGATCTGCCAGTCAGCCAGACTCTTCCAGATCTGCCAGTCAGCCAGACTCTTCCAGATCTGCCAGTCAGCCAGACTCTTCCAGATCTGCCAGTCAGCCAGACTCTTCCAGATCTACCAGTCAGCCAGACTCTTCCAGATCTGCCAGTCAGCCAGACTCTTCCAGATCTGCCAGTCAGCCAGACTCTTCCAGACCTGCCAGTCAGCCAGACTCTTCCGATCTGCCAGTCAGCCAGACTCTTCCAGATCTACCAGTCAGCCACTCTTCCAGATCTGCCAGATCTGCTAGATCTGCCAGACTCTTCAGACTCTTCCAGACTCTTCCAGGTCTCAGATCTGCCAGACTCAGATCTGCCAGTCAACCAGACTCTTCCAGATCTGCCAGTCAACCAGACTCTTCCAGATCTGCCAGTCAGCCAGACTCTTCCAGATCTGCCAGTCAACCAGACTCTTCCAGATCTGCCAGTCAACCAGACTCTTCCAGATCTGCCAGTCAACCAGACTCTTCCAGATCTGCCAGTCAGCAGACTCTTCCAGATCTGCCAGTCAACCAGACTCTTCAGATCTGCCAGTCAACCAGACTCTCAGATCTGCTCCTTGTCCAGCAGACTCTTCCAGATCAGCCAGTCAGCCAGGTTCTGCTCAGAACTGCCAGCCAGCCAGGATCTGCGGTTCAACTGCCTGGCTGGGCTTCCTCTCAGTGCTGGGCTTCCTCTCAGTGCTGGGCTTCCTCTCAGTGCTGGGCTTCCTCTCAGTGCTGGGCTTCCTCTCAGTGCTGGGCTTCCTCTCAGTGCTGGGCTTCCTCTGTCCCGAGCTGCCCCTCTGTCCCGAGCTGCCCCTCTGTCCCGAGCTGCCCCTCTGTCCCGAGCTGCCCTCAGTCCAGTAGGGTTCTGGGTGAGGACTACTAGGCCATGGTCGGCGGCGAAGGTGGACAATCCTAGGACGCGAAGGGGAAGAACTATGACATTTATGGAGTGGAGTCCACATCCCGAGCCGGAACCGCCACCATGGACAGACGCCCACCCGGACCCTCCCTATGGTTTTGAGGGTGCGTCCGGGAGTCCGCACCTTAGGGGGGGGGGTTCTGTCCACGCCTTGGTCTTAGTATTTTGTGTTTTCGTTAATTAGTTGGTCAGGCCAGGGTGTGACATGGGTTTATGTTGTTGTATTTCGTGTTGGGTTTTTGTATTTATTGGGATTGCGGCTGAGTAGGGGTGTTGCATAGGCTTGGCTGCCTGAGGCGGTTCTCAATCAGAGTCAGGTGATTCTCGTTGTCTCTGATTGGGAACCGTATTTAGGTAGCCTGGGGTTCACTTTGTATTTCGTGGGTGATTGTTCCTGTCTCTGTGTAGTTTCACCAGATAGGTTTCAAGTTCCGTTTTGCTGTTATTTATTTATATCAGTTATTTCATGTACCTCGATTCATTCATTAAAGACATGAGTAACCACCACGCTGCATTTCGGTCCGACTTTCTTTCGACAAACGAAGAACGTCGTTACAAAAACAGTCAATTGCGAGCATCTTTATCTCCTGAATGTATTGGCATTCAAGGCCAAAAAGTCACTTTCTGGTCACTTCTTTCACGGGCAAAAGTTTTGTTCAAATCAAAAGGGATGCTGTCAAAAAGTTGTTGAATTCAAATGGTTTTACCCATTCTGAATATGTTGTGTTCTATGTGGACTTGTGTGTGTCTTTGGATGATAGAGCTCTATAAAACATCTCCCAGCATCCAGTTTCTCAGCGATTAATTTTTCAAGGAAAATATACAGGTAGGAGGAGATGGATATTCTTCTATTCTCGTCGCTGTGTGCAATTCAAACAGATCTCCACAAAATATTCACTTGGTTCAGATTTGATGCTTGTTGTTTAGCCCAGAGAGAGTGTGGTAGAAAGTGGGGGGGAGGGGTATAGAGGGTGTAATATGTTTAAGTAAGATAGTATGATAGTGTAGTTGTGCATTTGGTTTCTGATTTAAATGTGAGTTGTGGAGAACATCTTGAACAATCTGGCCATAAATTACCATGTACTCTTATAATCTCCACACGGCACAGCCAGAAGAGGACTGGCCACCCTCTGAGCCTGGTTCGTCTCTAGGTTTCTTCCTAGGTTCCTGCCTTTGATGGGAGTTTTCCAAGCCGCCGTGCTTCTACATCTGCTTGCTTGCTGTTTGGGGTTTTAGGCTGGGTTTCTGTATAGCACTTTGTGACATCTGCTGATGTAAAAAGGCCTTTATAAACAAATGTGATTGATTGATTGATGGAGCCAAGAGAGAGTGCTGTGGAAGGGATGGGCGAGAGAGGGAGGGAGGGATAGAGGGGAGAGATGAAAGGAGGAGATGGGAGGCAGAGATGGAGAGATTGATGAGAGAGATGGAGGGGAGGGAGAGGTCATAGAGTGCAGTGTGTGTAAGTGGATGTGCACCACGTGCTCCAAGGCCAGGTCTTTATAACACCTTGATGACCTACAGTACTGACCCCAAACACCAGATGTATCCTCCTCCCTGATGCCTTTAAAGCCTGATCATGCCCCAGTGTGTGTGTGTGTGGTGGGGGGGGTTGCTGCCGCATTAGGCTACACACAATGACCCTTTGTGCGTGTAGGCTTTGTGTGTGTACATTCGAAGTCGGAAGTTTTCCAACACTTAGGTTGGAGTTTTCCCGACCACTCCACAATGTCTTTTAGCAAACTATAGATTTGGCAAGTCGGTTAGGATATCTACTTTGTGCATGACACAAGTACTTTTCCAACAATTGTTTACATACATATTATTTAACTTAGAATTCACTGTATCACAATTCCAGTGGGTCAGAAGTTTACATACAATAAGTTGACTGTGCCTTTAAACAGCTTGGAAAATTCAAGAAATTATGTCATGGGTTTAGAAGCTTCTGATAGGCTAATTGACATCTTTTGAGTCATTTAGAGGTGTACCTGTGGATGTATTTCAAGGCCTACCTTCAAACTCAGTGTCTCTTTGCTTGACATCATGGGAAAATCAAAAGAATTCAGCCAAGACCTCCAGAAAATAATTGTAGACCTCCACAAGTCTGGTTCATCCTTGGAGCAATTTCCAAATGCCTGAAGGTGCCGCGTTCATCTGTACAAACAACAGTACACAAGTAAAAAACACCATGGGACCACGCAGCTGTCCGCCGCTCAGGAAGGAGACGCGTTCTGTCTCCTAGAGATGAAAGTACTTTGGTGCGAAATGTGCAAATCAATCCCAGAACAACAGCAAAAGACCTTGTGAAGATGCTGGAGGAAACCGGGAACAAAAGTATCTATATCCCCGTGCATGAGTCCTATATCGACATATCCTGAAGGCCACTCAGCAAGGAAGAAGCCACTTCTCCAAAACCGCCATAAAAAGCCAGACTATGGTTTGCAACTGCACATGCAGGGACAACAATCGTACTTTTTGGAGAAATGTCCTCTGGTCTGATGAAACAAAAATAGAACTGTTTAGCCATAATGACCATTGTTATGATTGGAGGAAAAAGGGGGAGGCTTGCAAGCCGAAGAACACCATCCCAACCGTGAAGCACGGGGTTGACAGCATCATGTTGTGGGGTGCTTTGCTGCTGGAGGGACTGGTGCACGTCACAAAATAGATGGCATCATGAGGAAGGAAAATTATCTGGAATATATTGAAGCAACATCTCAAGACATCAGTCAGGAAGTTAAAGCTTGGTCGCAAATGGGTCTTCCAAATGGAAAATTGAGTGTATGTAAACTGACCCACTGGGAATGTGATAAAATAAATAAAAGATGAAAAATCATTCTCTCTACTATTATTCTGACATTCACATTCTTAAAATAAAGTGGTGATCCCTAACTGACCTAAGACAGGGAATTTTACGGGGATTAAATGTCAGGAATTGTGAAAAACAAAGTAAATGTATTTGGCTTGAGTGTATGTAAACTTCAGACTTCAACTATATGCGTGTGTGTGTGTGTGCAAATAGTCTTTGTACTGACAAATTACAAAGAGACATGCTACATGCCAGCAGGTGTGTAGCAGTATGTGTGAAAGTGTGTATGTGTGCGTGCCTGCCTAATGAGCTGTAACTGCACAATACATATGGGCATTTCCATGCAAAGGGACCCATTAGCACCAACATGTAAGGTTGATAGGATTATGTCAAACTGGGTGTCAAATGAAAGATAAGAGTCTATATTCTTGAGAAATTAAAGGATATATGTATACATGGTTATTTTTTTTATAATTTTCCATCCGAAAAAAAATACAAATAAGCAAAGGCTTTGATTTATTATCAAACAGATGTCAAACGGGTCTTAGACAACAACGACCAGAAAAAGTACTGAAAGGTATCAGAAATACATCAACACACAATAATGTTAAAGTAAGGTCCCCTGCAAACTAATATCAACACATTTTTGCAGAAGTTTTTTACCTTCTGTAAGTTTAAGTAACGTATGCCTTGTAATTCCATTACCAAAAAACCCCACATAACTTTAAGATATTTTCTAATTCCTCATGAGAAGGAAGGATTATGAAAGTTCACAGAAGTAACAAGTAAAGGTAGACCTAACAATTACTTATTGGTAACGGAATTTTGAACCAAACATAGATGTCTATGATTGGTTCAGATTTGGTCTTGTCCGGACCAACCAAATGTGCTCTTGTTTTTGGACAGAGCACATTACAATAATAGCCAGTGTGTAGAATTATACTTAAATATGCAAAATAAGGATATTGCAAAATTCTACCTTTGTGTACTTATTCAGGATATATCACCATGAAGAGAGTGTTATTAATTTTGTATAAATATGCATTAATTACAGTACAGATCAGGCACCAATGCTGTAATTCTGTTTCCGTAAATCCTTTACCGGATGTAAATCCACTTCAGCTGCCATAGTCAAATAACCTACATTTAAAAAAATCTGAAGCAGAATTTACTGTAATTCTGTTACCAAACTTTGCATCAGCACAGTTTTTGTGACATTTTCTTGTTCGAGGTAGTCCTTGTGGATAGAGTGGTATGGTTTAATTAAACTTTGAAAATCAATGTTTTTATGTTTTGGCATACATTAGAAAAGTGAGAGAGAAAAAAATTGTAATAAAAAGCCAGAGTAAAGGTAAAAACGGTGTGCTTTTAACTTGTAAAATCCCCGGGGGGCGATTCAGATATCGAGGAAATGTGCCAAGCCAGTTGAAATGGTAATGGGACATGTAAAATCCCCTGCCAGCAGGTGAGGAACAAAAGCCCCATAGAGCTGTAGCCTTCCAGGGGCCCTGAACATGACAAATGCTGCTGGGACCAACGCTGGGGCGGGGGGGGGG
>NW_027000749.1:0-8300 GCF_036934945.1 Oncorhynchus masou masou
TATATCAGTATCAGTGCTGTTTCTATATCTCTATATCAGTATTGGTGCTGTTTCTATATCTCTGTATCAGTATCAGTGCTGTTTCTATATCTCTATATCAGTATCAGTGCTGTTTCTATATCTCTATATCAGTATCAGTGCTGTTTCTATATCTCTATATCAGTGCTGTTTCTATGTCTCTATATCAGTATCAGTGCTGTTTCTATATCTCTGTATAAGTGCTGTTTCTATATCTCTATGTCAGTGCAGTTTCTATATCTCTTATATCAGTGCTGTTTCTATATCTCTATATCAGTATCAGTGCTGTTTCTATGTCTCTATATCAGTATCAGTTCTGTTTCTATATCTCTATATCAGTGCTGTTTCTATATCTCTATATCAGTGCTGTTTCTATATCTCTATATCAGTATCAGTGCTGTTTCTATGTCTCTATATCAGTATCAGTTCTGTTTCTATATCTCTATATCAGTGCTGTTTCTATATCTCTATATCAGTGCTGTTTCTATATCTCTATATCAGTATCAGTGCTGTTTCTATGTCTCTATATCAGTATCAGTGCTGTTTCTATATCTCTGTATAAGTGCTGTTTCTATATCTCTATATCAGTGCTGTTTCTATATCTCTATATCAGTGCTGTTTCTATATCTCTATATCAGTGCTGTTTCTATATCTCTATATCAGTGCTGTTTCTATATCTCTATATCAGTGCTGTTTCTATATCTCTATATCAGTATCAGTGCTGTTTCTATGTCTCTATATCAGTATCAGTGCTGTTTCTATATCTCTGTATAAGTGCTGTTTCTATATCTCTATATCAGTGCTGTTTCTATATCTCTATATCAGTGCTGTTTCTATATCTCTATATCAGTATCAGTGCTGTTTCTATGTCTCTATATCAGTATCAGTGCTGTTTCTATATCTCTGTATAAGTGCTGTTTCTATATCTCTATATCAGTGCTGTTTCTATATCTCTATATCAGTGCTGTTTCTATGTCTCTATGTCAGTGCTGTTTCTATATCTCTATATCAGTATTGGTGCTGTTTCTATATCTCTATATCAGTATCAGTGCTGTTTCTATATCTCTATATCAGTATCAGTGCTGTTTCTATATCTCTATATCAGTATTGGTGCTGTTTCTATATCTCTGTATCAGTATCAGTGCTGTTTCTATATCTCTATATCAGTATCAGTGCTGTTTCTATATCTCTATATCAGTATCAGTGCTGTTTCTATATCTCTATATCAGTGCTGTTTCTATGTCTCTATATCAGTATCAGTGCTGTTTCTATATCTCTGTATAAGTGCTGTTTCTATATCTCTATATCAGTGCTGTTTCTATATCTCTATATTAGTATCAGTGCTGTTTCTATATTAGTATCAGTGCTGTTTCTATATCTCTATATCAGTATCAGTGCTGTTTCTATATCTCTATATCAGTATCAGTGCTGTTTCTATATCTCTATATTAGCATCAGTGCTGTTTCTATATTAGTATCGGTGCTGTTTCTATATCTCTATATCAGTATCAGTGCTGTTTCTATATCTCTATATCAGTGCTGTTTCTATGTCTCTATGTCAGTGCTGTTTCTATATCTCTATATCAGTATCAGTGCTGTTTCTATATCTCTATATCAGTGCTGTTTCTATATCTCTATATCAGTGCTGTTTCTATGTCTCTATGTCAGTGCTGTTTCTATATCTCTATATCAGTATCAGTGCTGTTTCTATATCTCTATATCAGTATTGGTGCTGTTTCTATATCTCTGTATCAGTATCAGTGCTGTTTCTATATCTCTATATCAGTATCAGTGCTGTTTCTATATCTCTATATCAGTATCAGTGCTGTTTCTATATCTCTATATCAGTGCTGTTTCTATGTCTCTATATCAGTATCAGTGCTGTTTCTATATCTCTGTATAAGTGCTGTTTCTATATCTCTATATCAGTGCTGTTTCTATATCTCTATATCAGTGCTGTTTCTATATCTCTATATCAGTATCAGTGCTGTTTCTATGTCTCTATATCAGTATCAGTTCTGTTTCTATATCTCTATATCAGTGCTGTTTCTATATCTCTATATCAGTGCTGTTTCTATATCTCTATATCAGTATCAGTGCTGTTTCTATGTCTCTATATCAGTATCAGTTCTGTTTCTATATCTCTATGTCAGTGCAGTTTCTATATCTCGATATCATTGCTGTTTCTATATCTCTATATCAGTATCAGTGCTGTTTCTATGTCTCTATATCAGTATCAGTGCTGTTTCTATATCTCTGTATAAGTGCTGTTTCTATATCTCTATATCAGTGCTGTTTCTATATCTCTATATCAGTGCTGTTTCTATATCTCTATATCAGTGCTGTTTCTATATCTCTATATCAGTGCTGTTTCTATATCTCTATATCAGTGCTGTTTCTATATCTCTATATCAGTATCAGTGCTGTTTCTATGTCTCTATATCAGTATCAGTGCTGTTTCTATATCTCTGTATAAGTGCTGTTTCTATATCTCTATATCAGTGCTGTTTCTATATCTCTATATCAGTGCTGTTTCTATATCTCTATATCAGTATCAGTGCTGTTTCTATGTCTCTATATCAGTATCAGTGCTGTTTCTATATCTCTGTATAAGTGCTGTTTCTATATCTCTATATCAGTGCTGTTTCTATATCTCTATATCAGTGCTGTTTCTATGTCTCTATGTCAGTGCTGTTTCTATATCTCTATATCAGTATTGGTGCTGTTTCTATATCTCTATATCAGTATCAGTGCTGTTTCTATATCTCTATATCAGTATCAGTGCTGTTTCTATATCTCTATATCAGTATTGGTGCTGTTTCTATATCTCTGTATCAGTATCAGTGCTGTTTCTATATCTCTATATCAGTATCAGTGCTGTTTCTATATCTCTATATCAGTATCAGTGCTGTTTCTATATCTCTATATCAGTGCTGTTTCTATGTCTCTATATCAGTATCAGTGCTGTTTCTATATCTCTGTATAAGTGCTGTTTCTATATCTCTATATCAGTGCTGTTTCTATATCTCTATATTAGTATCAGTGCTGTTTCTATATCTCTAGTATCAGTGCTGTTTCTATATCTCTATATCAGTATCAGTGCTGTTTCTATATCTCTATATCAGTATCAGTGCTGTTTCTATATCTCTATATTAGCATCAGTGCTGTTTCTATATTAGTATCAGTGCTGTTTCTATATCTCTATATCAGTATCAGTGCTGTTTCTATATCTCTATATCAGTGCTGTTTCTATGTCTCTATGTCAGTGCTGTTTCTATATCTCTATATCAGTATCAGTGCTGTTTCTATATCTCTATATCAGTATCAGTGCTGTTTCTATGTCTCTATATCAGTATCAGTGCTGTTTCTATATCTCTGTATCAGTATCAGTGCTGTTTCTATATCTCTATATAAGTATCAGTGCTGTTTCTATATCTCTATATCAGTATCAGTGCTGTTTCTATATCTCTATATCAGTATCAGTGCTGTTTCTATATCTCTATATCAGAATTGGTGCTGTTTCTATATCTCTGTATCAGTATCAGTGCTGTTTCTATATCTCTATATCAGTATCAGTGCTGTTTCTATATCTCTATATCAGTATCAGTGCTGTTTCTATATCTCTATATCAGTGCTGTTTCTATGTCTCTATATCAGTATCAGTGCTGTTTCTATATCTCTATATCAGTGCTGTTTCTATATCTCTATATCAGTGCTGTTTCTATATCTCTATATCAGTATCAGTGCTGTTTCTATATCTCTATATCAGTATCAGTGCTGTTTCTATATCTCTATATCAGTGCTGTTTCTATATCTCTATATCAGTGCTGTTTCTATATCTCTATATCAGTATCAGTGCTGTTTCTATGTCTCTATATCAGTATCAGTGCTGTTTCTATATCTCTGTATAAGTGCTGTTTCTATATCTCTATATCAGTGCTGTTTCTATATCTCTATATCAGTGCTGTTTCTATATCTCTATATCAGTGCTGTTTCTATATCTCTATATCAGTGCTGTTTCTATATCTCTATATCAGTGCTGTTTCTATATCTCTATATCAGTATCAGTGCTGTTTCTATGTCTCTATATCAGTATCAGTGCTGTTTCTATATCTCTGTATAAGTGCTGTTTCTATATCTCTATATCAGTGCTGTTTCTATATCTCTATATCAGTGCTGTTTCTATATCTCTATATCAGTATCAGTGCTGTTTCTATGTCTCTATATCAGTATCAGTGCTGTTTCTATATCTCTGTATCAGTATCAGTGCTGTTTCTATATCTCTATATCAGTGCTGTTTCTATGTCTCTATGTCAGTGCTGTTTCTATATCTCTATATCAGTATTGGTGCTGTTTCTATATCTCTATATCAGTATCAGTGCTGTTTCTATATCTCTATATCATTATCAGTGCTGTTTCTATATCTCTATATCAGTATTGGTGCTGTTTCTATATCTCTGTATCAGGTATCAGTGCTGTTTTATATTCTATATCAGTATCAGTGCTGTTTCATATCTCTATATCACATCAGTGCTGTTTCTATATCTTCATATCAGTGCTGTTTCTATGTCTCTATATCAGTATCAGTGCTGTTTCTATATCTCTGTATAAGTGCTGTTTCTATATTCCTATATCAGTGTTGCTGTTTCTATATATCTATATCAGTATCAGTGCTGTTTCTATATCTCTATATCTGTGCTGTTTCTATGTCTCTATAACAGTATCGGTGCTGTTTCTATATCTCTATATCAGTATCAGTGCTGTTTCTATATCTCTATATCAGTATCAGTGCTGTTTCTATGTCTCTATATCAGTATCAGTGCTGTTTCTATATCTCTATATCAGTATCTCTATATCAGTGCTGTTTCTATGTCTCTATATCAGTACGGTGCTGTTTCTATGTCTCTATATCAGTATCAGTGCTGTTTCTATGTCTCTATATCAGTATCAGTGCTGTTTCTATGTCTCTATATTAGTATCAGTGCTGTTTCTATGTCTCTATATCAGTGCTGTTTCTATATCTCTGTATCAGTATCAGTGCTGTTTCTATGTCTCTATATCAGTATCAGTGCTGTTTCTATATCTCTATATCAGTGCTGTTTCTATATCTCTGTATCAGTATCAGTGCTGTTTCTATATATCAGTATCAGTGCTGTTTCTATGTCTCTATATCAGTATCAGTGCTGTTTCTATATCTCTATATCAGTGCTGTTTCTATCAGTCTCTGTATCAGTATCAGTGCTGTTTCTATATATCAGTATCAGTGCTGTTTCTATATCTCTGTATCAGTATCAGTGCTGTATCTCAGTATCAGTGCTGTTTCTATATCTCTATATCAGTATCAGTGCTGTTTCTATATCTCTGTATCAGTATCAGTGCTGTTTCTATATCTCAGTATCAGTGCTGTTTCTATATCTCTGTATCAGTGCTGTTTCTATATCTCTGTATCAGTATCAGTGCTGTTTCTATATCTCAGTATCAGTGCTGTTTCTATATCTCTGTATCAGTATCAGTGCTGTTTCTATATCTCTGTATCAGTATCAGTGCTGTTTCTATGTTCTATATCAGTATCAGTGCTGTTTCTATATCTCTATATCAGTATTCAGTGCTGTTTCTATATCTCTGTATCAGTATCAGTGCTGTTTCTATATCTCAGTATCAGTATCAGTGCTGTTTCTATGTCTCTATATCAGTATCAGTGCTGTTTCTATATCTCTATATCAGTATCAGTGCTGTTTCTATATCTCTGTATCAGTATCAGTGCTGTTTCTATATCTCAGTATCAGTGCTGTTTCTATATCTCTGTATCAGTATCAGTGCTGTTTCTATATCTCAGTATCAGTGCTGTTTCTATATCTCTGTATCAGTATCAGTGCTGTTTCTATATCAGTATCAGTGCTGTTTCTATACTGCTGCTGTTTCTATATCTCTATATCAGTATCAGTGCTGTTTCTATATCTCTATATCAGTATCAGTGCTGTTTCTATATCTCTGTATCAGTATCAGTGCTGTTTCTATATCTGTATCAGTATCAGTGCTGTTTCTATATCTCAGTATCAGTGCTGTTTCTATATCTCTATATCAGTATCAGTGCTGTTTCTATATCTCTATATCAGTATCAGTGCTGTTTCTATATCTCAGTATCAGTGCTGTTTCTATGTCTCTATATCAGTATCAGTGCTGTTTCTATATCTCTATATCAGTATCAGTGCTGTTTCTATATCTCAGTATCAGTGCTGTTTCTATATCTCTGTATCTCTATATCAGTGCTGTTTCTATATCTCTGTATCAGTGCTGTTTCTATATCTCTATATCAGTATCAGTGCTGTTTCTATATCTCAGTATCAGTGCTGTTTCTATATCTCTGTATCAGACCTAGTGGAATGTCTCACTGCAGTGTGAGCTACAGTCCCTTAGATCAGGAAGAGAGCAGTTCAGAGTAGTGTCCTATAGACAGCAGAACACAGTATCTTCATGACTCCAGCTCTTCCTCAGTTCTCCGACTGTGAGAAGTAATTACCACTGTCTCACACACACGCGCACATGGAAGCCCACACACACACACACATGGAAGCACGCACCCACACATGGTCACACACACACATATGGAAGCACACATTCACACATGTGCGCATACACACACACACCACACACACTATCAGAAATGTCAGCAAGATAACCAGAACCCCAATTACCTCATTGATGGGACATTTCACTGGGGTGGGAGCCATACTAAAATAATGGGGAATTGGCCAAGATTTACAATGGTGGCTGGGCTGGGACATTTCCAAGACGCTAGCTAGGTTTCCCCCCCCACACGCATTTCCACTTTACCAAATGGAAGATGGTGGAGAGATATCCCAAGTAAATTAGATGGGTTTTTCTTTGTATAAAGAGACTGCAATCATATAGAGGTTCTCGTTCCAATCAAGAGTTGGTCTGCGTCCCAAATGACACCCCTACTACTAACATAGTACACTTCCTTTGACCAGGGCCCTATGGACCCTCATCAAAAGTAGTGCACTATGTAGAGAATAGGCTGCCATTTGGGACTCAAGTTGGTTCGGCGTGATAGAGTGGTGATGGAGGAGAAACATTAGCATTGAGACAACAGTGTTAACTAACCTCCAAACGAGCTTCAATGCCATACGACACTCCTTCTGTGGCCTCCGACTGCTCTTAAACGCCAGTAACACCAAATGTATGCTTTTCAACCGTTCACTGCCCGCACTTGACCGCCTGACTAGCATCACTACTCTGGAACGGTTCTGACCTAGAATACGTGGACAACTACAAATACCTAGGTGTCTGGCTAGACTGTAAACTCTCCTTCCAGACTCATATCAAACATCTCCAATCTAAAATCAAATCTAGAATCGGCTTTCTATTTCACAATAAAGCCTCCTTCACTCACGCCGCCAAACTTACCCTAGTAAAACTGACAATCCTACCAGTCCTCGACTTCGGCGATGTCATCTACAAAATAGCTTCCAATACTCTCCTCAGCAAATTGGATGCAGTCTATCACAGTGCCATCCGTTTTGTTACCAAAGCACCTTATACCACCCACCACTGCGACCTGTACGCTCTGGCCCTCGCTACATATTCATCGCCAGACCCACTGGCTCCTACTGTCATCTACAAGTCTATTCTAGGTAAACCTCTGCCTTATCTCAGCTCACTGGTCACGATAACACCCACCCGTAGCACACACTCCAGCAGGTATATTTCACTGGTCATCCCCAAAGCCAACACCTCCTTTGGCCGCCTTTCCTTCCAGTTCTCTGCTGCCAGCGACTGGAACGACTGCAAAAATCGCTGAAGCTGGAGACTTACATTTCCTCATTAACTTTAAACATCAGCTATCTGAGCAGCTAACTGATCTCTGCAGCTGTACATAGTCCATCTGTAAATAGCCCAATTAATCTACCTACCTCATCCTCATTGTTTTTATTTACTTTATTGCTCTTTTGCACACCAGTATCACTACTTACACATCATCATCTGCTCATCTATCACTCCAGTGTTAATCTGCTAAATTGTAATTACTCCGCTACTATGGCCTAGTAATCTCCTCACAACATTTGCACACACTGTATATAGACTTTCTTTTTTCTATTGTGTTATTGACTGTACACTTGTTAATTACATGTAACTCTGTGTTGTTGTTTGTGTTGCACTGCTTTGCGTTATCTTGGCCAGGTCGCAGTTGTAAATGAGAACTTGTTCCCAACTAGCTTACTCAGCCTTGAACAGCATGACTCCACAGCCTGTGTCTGGCTC
>NW_027000750.1:0-8299 GCF_036934945.1 Oncorhynchus masou masou
TGTTTCAATCTGACTTGATCAATTTTTCAATATGACTTGATCAATGTTTCAATATGACTGATCCATTGTTTCAAAGTACTTAATCTACTGTTTCAATAGACGATCCAATGTTTCAATATGATTTGATCAGCTGTTTCAATATGACTTGATCAACAGACTTGATGCAATGTTTCAATGTGATTTGATCCAATGTTTCAATATGACTTGATCAAATGTTTCAATATGACTTGATCCAATGTTTCAATCTGACTTGATCCAATGTTTCAATATGATTTGATCTGTTGTTTCAATATGACTTGATCCAATGTTTCAATCTGACTAGATCCAATGTTTCAATATGACTTGATCCAATGTTTCAATATGACTTGATTCATTGTTTCAATCTGACTTGATCCAATGTTTCAATATGACCTGATCCAATGTTTCAATCTGACTTGATCCAATGTTTCAATCTGACTTGATCAAATGTTTCAATCTGACTTGATCCAATGTTTCAATATGATTTGATCCAATGTTTCAATATGACTTGATCCAATGTTTCAATGTGACTTGATTCATTGTTTCAATATGACTTTATCCATTGTTTCAATATGACTTGATCCAATGTTTCAATCTGACTTGATCCAATGTTTCAATATGATTTGATCCAATGTTTCAATATGACTTGATCCATGTTTCAACTGACTTGATCCAGTGTTTCAATCTGACTTGATCAAAGGTTTCAATCTGACTTGATCCAATTTTTCAATATGACTTGATCCAATGTTTCAATATGACTTGATCCAATGTTTCAATATGATTTGATCCATTGTTTCAATATGACTTGATCCAATGTTTCAATCTGACTTGATCCAATGTTTCAATATGATTTGATCCATTGTTTCAATATGACTTGATCCAATGTTTCAATCCGACTTGATCCAGTGTTTCAATCTGACTTGATCAAATGTTTCAATCTGACTTGATCCAATTTTTCAATATGACTAGATCCAATGTTTCAATATGACTTGATCCAATGTTTCAATATGACTTGATCCAATGTTTCAATATGATTTGATCCAATGTTTCAATATGACTTGATGCAATGTTTCAATATGATTTGATCCAATATGACTTGATGCAATGTTTCAATATGACTTGATCCAATGTTTCAATATGATTTGATCCATTGTTTCAATATGACTTGATCCAATGTTTCAATCTGACTCGATCCAATGTTTCAATATGACTTGATACAATGTTTAGATATGACTTGATCCATTGTTTCAATATGACTTGATCCAATGTTTCAATCCGACTTGATCCAGTGTTTCAATCTGACTTGATCAAATGTTTCAATCTGACTTGATCCAATTTTTCAATATGACTTGATCCAATGTTTCAATATGACTTGATCCAATGTTTCAATATGACTTGATCCAATGTTTCAATATGACTTGATCCAATGTTTCAATATGACTTGATCCAATGTTTCAATATGACTTGATCCAATATGACTTGATGCAATGTTTCAATATGACTTGATCCAATGTTTCAATATGACTTGATCCAATGTTTCAATATGACTTGATCCAATGTTTCAATCTGACTTGATCCAATGTTTCAATATGATTTGATCCATTGTTTCAATATGACTTGATCCAATGTTTCAATCCGACTTGATCCAGTGTTTCAATCTGACTTGATCAAATGTTTCAATCTGACTTGATCCAATTTTTCAATATGACTAGATCCAATGTTTCAATATGACTTGATCCAATGTTTCAATATGACTTGATCCAATGTTTCAATATGACTTGATCCATTGTTTCAATATCACTTGATCCGATGTTTCAATATGATTTGATCCAATATGACTTGATGCAATGTTTCAATATGATTTGATCCAATATGACTTGATCCAATGTTTCAATCCGACTTGATCCAGTGTTTCAATCTGACTTGATCAAATGTTTCAATCTGACTTGATCCAATTTTTCAATATGACTTGATCCAATGTTTCAATATGACTTGATCCATTGTTTCAAAATTACTTAATCTACTGTTTCAATATGACTTGATCCAATGTTTCAATATGATTTGATCAGTTGTTTCAATATGACTTGATCCAATATGACTTGATGCAATGTTTCAATGTGATTTGATCCAATGTTTCAATATGACTTGATCCAATGTTTCAATATGACTTGATCCAATGTTTCAATCTGACTTGATCCAATGTTTCAATCTGACTTGATCTGTTGTTTCAATATGACTTGAACCAATGTTTCAATCTGACTAGATCCAATGTTTCAATATGACTTGATCCAATGTTTCAATATGACTTGATCCAATGTTTCAATATGACTTGATCCAATGTTTCAATATGACTTGATCCAATGTTTCAATATGACTTGATCCAATGTTTCAATATGACTTGATCCAATGTTTCAATCTGACTTGATCCAATGTTTCAATATGATTTGATCCAATGTTTCAATATGACTTGATCCAATGTTTCAATATGACTTGATTCATTGTTTCAATATGACTTTATCCATTGTTTCAATATGACTTGATCCAATGTTTCAATCTGACTTGATCCAATGTTTCAATATGACTTGATCCAATGTTTCAATATGACTTGATCCAATGTTTCAATCTGACTTGATCCAGTGTTTCAATCTGACTTGATCAAATGTTTCAATCTGACTTGATCCAATTTTTCAATATGACTTGATCCAATGTTTCAATATGACTTGATCCAATGTTTCAATATGATTTGATCCATTGTTTCAATATGACTTGATCCAATGTTTCAATCTGACTTGATCCAATGTTTCAATATGATTTGATCCATTGTTTCAATATGACTTGATCCAATGTTTCAATCCGACTTGATCCAGTGTTTCAATCTGACTTGATCAAATGTTTCAATCTGACTTGATCCAATTTTTCAATATGACTAGATCCAATGTTTCAATATGACTTGATCCAATGTTTCAATATGACTTGATCCAATGTTTCAATATGATTTGATCCAATATGACTTGATGCAATGTTTCAATATGATTTGATCCAATGTTTCAATATGACTTGATCCAATGTTTCAATATGATTTGATCCATTGTTTCAATATGACTTGATCCAATGTTTCAATCTGACTTGATCCAATGTTTCAATATGATTTGATCCAATGTTTCAATATGACCTGATCCAATGTTTCAATGTGACTTGATCCATTGTTTCAATCTGACTTGATCCAATGTTTCAATATGACTTGATCCATTGTTTCAATATGACTTGATCCAATGTTTCAATATGACTTGATCCAATGTTTCAATATGACTTGATCCAATGTTTCAATATGACTTGATCCAATGTTTCAATATGACTTGATCCAATGTTTCAATATGACTTGATCCAATGTTTCAATATGATTTGATCCATTGTTTCAATATGACTTGATCAATGTTTCAATATGACTTGATCCAATGTTTCAATATGACTTGATCCAATGTTTCAATATGACTTGATCCAATGTTTCAATATGACTTGATTCAATGTTTCAATATGACTTGATCCAATGTTTCAATATGACTTGATCGTTTCAATATGCTTGATCAATGTTTCAACTAGACTTGATCCAATGTTTCAATATGACTTGATCCAATGTTTCAATATGACTTGATCCAATGTTTCAATATGACTTGATCCAGTGTTTCAATCTGACTTGATCCAATGTTTCAATATGACTTGATCCAATTTTTCAATATGACTTGATCCAATGTTTCAATATGACTTGATCCAATGTTTCAATATGATTTGATCCATTGTTTCAATATGACTTGATCCAATGTTTCAATCTGACTTGATCCAATGTTTCAATATGATTTGATCCATTGTTTCAATATGACTTGATCCAATGTTTCAATCCGACTTGATCCAGTGTTTCAATCTGACTTGATCAAATGTTTCAATCTGACTTGATCCAATTTTTCAATATGACTAGATCGAATGTTTCAATATGACTTGATCCAATGTTTCAATATGACTTGATCCAATGTTTCAATATGACTTGATCCATTGTTTCAATATCTCTTGATCCGATGTTTCAATATGATTTGATCCAATATGACTTGATGCAATGTTTCAATATGATTTGATCCAATATGACTTGATGCAATGTTTCAATATGACTTGATCCAATGTTTCAATATGATCAATTTTTCAATATGACTAGATCAATGTTTCAATATGACTTGATCCAATGTTTCATATGACTTGATCCAATGTTTCAATATGACTTGATCCAATGTTTCAATATGACTTGATACAATGTTTAGATATGACTTGATCCAATTGTTGATCCAATATGACTTGATCCAATGTTTCAATCCGACTTGATCCAGTGTTTCAAATCTGACTTGATCAAATGTTTCAATCTGACTTGATCCAATTTTTCAATATGACTTGATCCAATGTTTCAATATGACTTGATCCATTGTTTCAAAAAAGTACTTAATCTACTGTTTCAATATGACTTGATCCAATGTTTCAATATGATTTGATCAGTTGTTTCAATATGACTTGATCAATATGACTTGATGCAATGTTTCAATGTGATTTGATCCAATATTTCAATATGACTTGATCAATGTTTCAACATGTTTCCAATATGACTTGATCCAATGTTTCAATATGACTGTTGTTTCAATATGACTTGAACCAATGTTTCAATCTGACTAGATCAATGTTTCAATATGACTTGATCCAATGTTTCAATCTGACTTGATCAAATGTTTCAATATGACTTGATCAAAGTGTTCCTGATCAGTAACAATCTGACTTGATCCAATGTTTCAATCTGACTTGATCAAATGTTTCAATCTGACTTGATCCAATGTTTCAATATGATTTGATCCAATGTTTCAATATGACTTGATCCAATGTTTCAATGTGACTTGATTCATTGTTTCAATATGACTTTATCCATTGTTTCAATATGACTTGATCCAATGTTTCAATCTGACTTGATCCAATGTTTCAATATGATTTGATCCAATGTTTCAATATGACTTGATCCAATGTTTCAATCTGACTTGATCCAGTGTTTCAATCTGACTTGATCAAATGTTTCAATCTGACTTGATCCAATTTTTCAATATGACTTGATCCAATGTTTCAATATGACTTGATCCAATGTTTCAATATGATTTGATCCATTGTTTCAATATGACTTGATCCAATGTTTCAATCTGACTTGATCCAATGTTTCAATATGATTTGATCCATTGTTTCAATATGACTTGATCCAATGTTTCAATCCGACTTGATCCAGTGTTTCAATACTGACTTGATCAAATGTTTCAATCATGACTTGATCCAATGTTTCAATATAGATACTATGATCCAATGTTTCAATATGATTTGATCCAATATGACTTGATGCAATGTTTCAATATGATTTGATCCAATATGACTTGATGCAATGTTTCAATATGACTTGATCCAATGTTTCAATATGATTTGATCCATTGTTTCAATATGACTCGATCCAATGTTTCAATATGACTTGATACAATGTTTAGATATGACTTGATCCATTGTTTCAATATGACTTGATCCAATGTTTCAATCCGACTTGATCCAGTGTTTCAATCTGACTTGATCAAATGTTTCAATCTGACTTGATCCAATTTTTCAATATGACTTGATCCAATGTTTCAATATGACTTGATCCATTGTTTCAAAATTACTTAATCTACTGTTTCAATATGACTTGATCCAATGTTTCAATATGATTTGATCAGTTGTTTCAATATGACTTGATCCAATATGACTTGATGCAATGTTTCAATGTGATTTGATCCAATGTTTCAATATGACTTGATCCAATGTTTCAATATGACTTGATCCAATGTTTCAATCTGACTTGATCCAATGTTTCAATGACGATCTGATTCAATATGACTTGATCCAATGTTTCAATCTGACTAGATCCAATGTTTCAATATGACTTGATCCAATGTTTCAATATGACTTGATCCAATGTTTCAATATGATTTGATCCATTGTTTCAATATGACTTGATCCAATGTTTCAATCTGACTCGATCCAATGTTTCAATATGACTTGATACAATGTTTAGATATGA
This sequence comes from Oncorhynchus masou masou, assembly GCF_036934945.1. Taxonomy (NCBI): domain Eukaryota; kingdom Metazoa; phylum Chordata; class Actinopteri; order Salmoniformes; family Salmonidae; genus Oncorhynchus; species Oncorhynchus masou. Next base: position 6,137 of record NW_027000750.1, read on the forward strand.
CTTGATCCATTGTTTCAATATGACTTGATCCAATGTTTCAATCCGACTTGATCCAGTGTTTCAATCTGACTTGATCAAATGTTTCAATCTGACTTGATCCAATTTTTCAATATGACTTGATCCAATGTTTCAATATGACTTGATCCATTGTTTCAAAATTACTTAATCTACTGTTTCAATATGACTTGATCCAATGTTTCAATATGATTTGATCAGTTGTTTCAATATGACTTGATCCAATATGACTTGATGCAATGTTTCAATGTGATTTGATCCAATGTTTCAATATGACTTGATCCAATGTTTCAATATGACTTGATCCAATGTTTCAATCTGACTTGATCCAATGTTTCAATCTGACTTGATCTGTTGTTTCAATATGACTTGAACCAATGTTTCAATCTGACTAGATCCAATGTTTCAATATGACTTGATCCAATGTTTCAATATGACTTGATCCATTGTTTCAATATGACTTGATCCAATGTTTCAATATGACTTGATCCAATGTTTCAATATGACTTGATCCAATGTTTCAATATGACTTGATCCAATGTTTCAATATGACTTGATCCAATGTTTCAATATGACTTGATCCAATGTTTCAATATGACCTGATCCAATGTTTCAATATGACTTGATCCAATGTTTCAATCTGACTTGATCAAATGTTTCAATATGACTTGATCCAATGTTTCAATATGACCTGATCCAATGTTTCAATCTGACTTGATCCAATGTTTCAAATGACTTGATCCAATGTTTCGACTTGATCAATGTTTCAATATGACTTGATCCAATGTTTCAATATGACTTGATCCAATGTTTCAATTGACTTGATCCAATGTTTCAATATGACTTGATCCAATGTTTCAATATGACTTGATCCAATGTTTCAATATGACTTGATCCAATGTTTCAATATGACTTGATCCAATGTTTCAATCTGACTTGATCCAATGTTTCAGATATGACTTGATCCATTGTTTCAATATGTCTTGATCCAATGTTTCAACCGACTTGATCCAGTGTTTCAATCTGACTTGATCCAATGTTTCAATCTGACTTGATCCAGTTGTTTCAATATGACTTGATCCAATGTTTCAATATGACTTGATCCAATGTTTCAATATGACTTGATCCAATGTTTCAATATGACTTGATCCAATATGACTTTGATGTTTCAATATGATTTGATCCAATATGACTTGATGCAATGTTTCAATATGACTTGATCCAATGTTTCAATATGACCTTGATCCATTGTTTCAATATGACTTGATCCAAATGTTTCACCCGACTTGATCCGATGTTTCAACATGATTTGATCCATTGTTTCAATATGACTTGATCCATTGTTTCAAAATCCGACTTGATCCAGTGTTTCAATCTGACTTGATCAAATGTTTCAATCTGACTTGATCCAATTGTTTCAATATGACTTGATCCAATGTTTCAATCTGACTTGATGCAATGTTTCAATGTGACTTGATCCAATGTTTCAATATGACTTGATCCAATGTTTCAATCTGACTTGATCCAATGTTTCAATATGACTTGATCCAATGTTTCAATATGACTTGATCCAATGTTTCAATATGACTTGATCAATGTTTCAATATGACTTGATCCAATGTTTCAATATGACTTGATCCAATGTTTCAATATGACTTGATCAAATGTTTCAATATGACTTGATCCAATGTTTCAATATGACTTATCCAATGTTTCAATATGATGATCAATGTTTCAATATGATCAATGTTTCAATTGACTTGATCCAATGTTTCAATATGACCTGATCCAATGTTTCAATATGACTTGATCAATGTTTCAATCTGACTTGATCAAATATTTCAATCTGACTTGATCCAATATGACTTAATCCAATGTTTCAATATGACATCATTTCAATGATTTATTCAATGTTTCAATATGACTTGATCCAATGTTTCAATATGACTTGATCCAATGTTTCAATATGATTTGATCCAATGTTTCAATATGACTTGATCCAATGTTTCAATCTGACTTGATCAATGTTTCAATCTGACTTGATCATAATGTTTAATATATTGATCAATATGATTTGATGTTTCAATATGACTTGATCCAATCGATGTTTCAATAGCAGACTTGATCAATGTTTCAATATGTTTGATC
>NW_027000751.1:0-8298 GCF_036934945.1 Oncorhynchus masou masou
TACTCTATTCTACATCATACTCTACTCTACCGTATTATAGTCTACTATACTCTCCATTATATTCTTTCTACTCTACTCTATTATACTCTATTCTCTATTATATTCTACTCTAATCTATTATACTCTATACTCTATTATATTCTACTCCATTTTACTATTTTCTCTTATAGTCTGCTCTGCTCGACTCTATTATATTCTACTCTACTCTATTATACTCTATACTCTACTCTACTATACTCTCTACTATACTCTACTCTATTATACGCTATGCTCTATTATATTCTACTCTATTATACTCTATGCTCTATTATATTCTACTCTATTATACTTGATTCTATTATTCTCTATTATATTCTACTCTATTATACTTGATTCTATTATTCCCTATTATATTCTACTCTTATACTTTATTCTATTATATGCTATTATTTTCTTCTATTATACTCTATACTGTACTCTATTATACGTTATATTCTACTCTATTATACTCTATCTCTATTTTATTCTACTCTATTATATTCTACTCTATTTTATTCTACTGTATTATACTCTATATTCTACTCTACTCTGTTCCATTCTACTCTATCCTTCTCTATTCTACTCTATATTCTACTCTACTCTATTCTACTATATTCAACTCTATTATATTCTGCACTTTTCTACTCTATATTATATTCTCCTCTATTCCACTCTGCTCTATTGTACTATACTCGACTCGATTCTACTATTTTTTACTCTATTCTATTCTACTCTATTTTATTCTACTCTATTCTACTCTATATTATACTTTACTCTATTCCACTCTACTCTATTCTACTATATTCTACTCTATTCTACTCGATTCTACTCTATTCTACTCTATATTCTACTTTACTCAATTCCACTCTACTCTATTCTACAATATTCTACTCTATTTTACTCTATTCTACTCTATATTCTAATCTACTCTATTCCACTCTACTCTATTCTACTATATTTTACTATATTCTACTCTACTCTATTCTACTATATTCTACTCTATTCTACTCTATATTCTACTCTACTCTATTTTATTATATTCTTCTCTACTGTATTGTATTCTACTTTATTCTACTCTATATTATACTCTACTCTATTCCACTCTACTCTATTCTACTCACTCTATTTCATTCTCTATTCTATTATATTATAATCTCTTCTACTCTCTTCTGCTCTCTTCTATTCTTTTATATTCTACTCTATTCTATTAAATGCTATTCTATCGTACTCTCTTCTAATCTATTATGTTATTCTATATCCTCTCCCCTCCCCCTCCCCTCCCTCCCCTCCCCTCCCCTCCCTTCCCCTCCCTCTCCCTCCCCCTCCCTCTCCCTCTCCCTCTCCCTCTCCCTCTCTCCCTCTCTCTCCCCTCCCCTCCCCTCCTCTCCCTCCCTCCCTCCCTCTCCTCTCCCTCCCTCTCCTCTCCCTCTCCCTCTCCTCTCCTCCCCTCCTCTCCTCTCCTCTCCTCTCCCCTGCCCTCCTCTCCTCACCTCCAGATCATTGCGTACCAGCCCTATGGGAAGTCAGTGGACTGGTGGGCCTTTGGAGTTCTGCTGTATGAGATGCTGGCTGGACAGGTAGGTGTGTGTGTGTGTGTGTGTGTGTGTGTGTGTGTGTGTGTGTGTGTGTGTGTGTGTGTGTGTGTGTGTGTGTGTGTGTGTGTGTGTGTGTGTGTGTGTGTGTGCGAATATGTTAACATTTACTGTGGATATTAACCATCCCCCCTCCCTCTGTCCTGTCCTCCCTCCCCCCTCTGTCCTGTCCTCCCTCTGTCCTCCCCTCCTCCCTCCTGTCTTGTCCTCCTCCCTCTGTCCTCTCCTCTCCTCCTCCTCTCTGTCCTCTCTCCTCCTCCTGTCCTCCCCTCCTCCCTCTGTTCTCCCCTCTGTCCTCCTCCCCCTATGTCCTCCCCTCCCCCCTCTGTCTCCTCCCCTCCTCCCTCTGTCCTGTCCTCCCTCTGTCCTGTCCCTCCCTCCCTCTGTCCTCCCCTCCTCACTCTGTACTTCCTCTGCCCTCCTCCCTGTCCTCCCTCCTCCCTCTGTCCTAGCCTCCCTTCGATGGTGAGGACGAGGATGAGTTGTTCAGTCCATCATGGAGCATCACGTCTCCTACCCCAAGTCTATGTCCAAGGAAGGCTGTCGCCATCTGCAAAGGGGTGAGGGGGAAAACACACCTCCCTAGTAACTTAATTGATAAAGTCTGTTTGTCTTCCGTTTCACCCAATTTGGGGAGGTGGAAAGGGAGAGAGAGGGGAAGAGGGTAAGGAAGGGGGAGGAGGTTGGGAGGAGAGGGGAGGAAAGGAAGGGGAGGTTGGGGAGGAGAGAAAGTAGGAAATAGAGAGAGAAGAGAGGAGGAAAGGAGGAAATAGAAGGAGGAAAGAAAGGAGAAAGGAGAGGAGGAAAGGAAAAGGGGAGGAGGTTGGGGAGGGAGAGAGAAAGGAGGAAATGAGAGAGAGAGAAAGGAGGAGAAGGAGGAGAGAGCAGGAAGAAGAAGGAAAGAGGGGAGGAGGTTGGGAGGGAGAGAGGGGAGGAAGGGGGAGGAGGTTGGGGAGGGAGAGAGAAAAGAAGAAAGAGAGAGAGAGACAGAGAGAGAGACAGAGAGAGAGAGAGAGAGGAGGAAGAGTGGGGGAGGAGGTTGGGGAGGGAGAGAGAAGGAGGAAGGAGGGGAGAGGGAGGAAAGAGAGGGGAGGAGGTTGGGAGGGAGGAGGGGGGAGGAAGGAGAGGGGAGGGAGGGAGAGGAGGAGGGAGGGGGGTGGGGAGGGAGAGAGGGGAGGAAGGAGGGAGGAGGATGGATAATGAAATGCAGTATCTCCTCTCCTCTGTCCTTCTGCAATGTTCGTTCTGAAGAGGAGCTTTTCTCTGTCAGTCTTCCTTATTCTCTGTTTATCCATCCCTCTAAACACACACACACACGCACACACACACACGCACACACGCACACACACACACACACACACACACACACACACACACACACACACACACACACACACACACACACACACACACACACACACACACACACACACACACAGCTCAGTTATCCAGCAAAGCAGAGTCCATCCCTCTCAATCAAACCAAACCTCAGTCTCGTCCTCGACCGTTACCCTTCAGTAACCACTTCCATCACACACACACACACACACACATACACACACACACACACACACACACACACACACACACACACACACACACACACACACACACAGTCTAGGGATTGAAGAGGATATAAAATAGAAGCCCTCATTCCATTGATAATCCAGTGGGGCCTCCAGAAGATAAAGGAGGAAATGGCAGAGAGGTTTAGCGCCAGCCAGACGTTATGCTATCTTCTTTCTCCTCCCCTCATCCTCCCTCTCCCTCTTCTCCTCCTCTCCCTCCTCTTCTTCTTCTCTTCTCTTCTCTCCTCTCCCTCTCTCCCTCTCCTCTCCTCTCCTTCTTCTCTTTCCCTCTCCTCTCCCCTCTCCCCTTACCCTTCTACCACTCTCCTCATCTCCCCTCCACCTAAACTCCTCCCTCTCCCCTATCTCCCTCCCCCTATCTCCTATCTCTCCCCCTATTCCTCTCTCTCCCTCCTCATATCTCCCTCTCTCCCCCCTAACTCCCCTTATCCCTCCTATCTCAGTAAATTATGGAACATACACCTGCCTGTCCATCTAGTTCTAAGTAAAGTACTGTGTTATCTGGTTCTATGTAAAGTACTGTGTTATCTGGTTCTATGTAAAGTACTGTGTTATCTGGTTCTATGTAAAGTACTGTGTTATATGGTTCTTTGGAAAGTACTGTGTTATCTGGTTCTATGTAAAGTATTGTGTTATCTGGTTCTATGTAAAGTACTGTGTTATCTGGTTCTATGTAAAGTACTGTGTTATCTGGTTCTATGTAAAGTACTGTGTTATATGGTTCTTTGGAAAGTACTGTGTTATCTGGTTCTATGTAAAGTATTGTGTTATCTGGTTCTATGTAAAGTACTGTGTTATCTGGTTCTATGTAAAGTACTGTGTTATCTGGTTCTATATAAAGTACTGTTATCTGTCCATCTGGTTCTATGTAAAGTACTGTGTTATCTGGTTCTATGTAAAGTAATGTGTTATCTGTTCATATAAAGTACTGTTATGTGTCCATATGGTTCTATAAAGTACTGTGTTATCTGGTTCTATGTAAAGTATTGTGTTATCTGGTTCTATGTAAAGTACTGTGTTATCTGGTTCTATGTAAAGTACTGTGTTATCTGGTTCTATATAAAGTACTGTTATCTGTCCATCTGGTTCTATGTAAAGTACTGTGTTATCTGGTTCTATGTAAAGTATTGTGTTATCTGGTTCTATGTAAAGTACTGTGTTATCTGGTTCTATGAAGTACTGTGTACTGTGTTATATGGTTCTATAAAGTACTGTGTTATCTGGTTCTATAAAGTATTGTGTTATCTGGTTTTATGTAAAGTACTGTGTTATCTGGTTCTATGTAAAGTACTGTGTTATTCTGGTCCATCTGGTTCTATATAAAGTACTGTTATCTGTCCATCTGGTTCTATGTAAAGTACTGTGTTATCTGGTTCTATGTAAAGTAATGTGTTATCTGGTTCTATGTAAAGTATTGTGTTATCTGGTTCTATGTAAAGTATTGTGTTATCTGGTTCTATGTAAAGTACTGTGTTATATGGTTCTTTGGAAAGTACTGTGTTATCTGGTTCTATGTAAAGTATTGTGTTATCTGGTTCTATGTAAAGTACTGTGTTATCTGGTTCTATGTAAAGTATTGTGTTATCTGGTTCTATGTAAAGTATTGTGTTATCTGGTTCTATGGAAGTACTGTGTTATCTGGTTCTATGTGAAGTACTGTGTTATCTGGTTCTATGTAAAGTATTGTGTTATCTGGTTCTATATAAAGTACTGTGTTATCTGGTTCTATGTAAAGTACTGTTATCTGTTATCTGGTTCTATGTAAAGTACTGTGTTATCTGGTTCTATGTAAAGTACTGTGTTATCTGGTTCTATGTGAAGTACTGTGTTATCTGGTTCTATGTAAAGTATTGTGTTATCTGGTTCTATAAAGTATTGTGTTATCTGGTTCTATGTAAAGTACTGTGTATTCTGGTTTTATGTAAAGTACTGTGTTATCTGGTTCTATATAAAGTACTGTTATCTGTCCATCTGGTTCTATGTAAAGTACTGTGTTATCTGGTTCTATGTAAAGTACTGTGTTATCTGGTTCTATGTAAAGTACTGTGTTATCTGGTTCTATGTAAAGTACTGTGTTATCTGGTTCTTTGGAAAGTACTGTGTTATCTGGTTCTATGTAAAGTATTGTGTTATCTGGTTCTATGTAAAGTACTGTGTTATCTATCCATCTGGTTCTATATAAAGTACTGTGTTATTTGGTTCTATGTAAAGTACTGTGTTATCTGGTTCTATGTAAAGTAATGTGTTATCTGGTTCTATGTAAAGTACTGTGTTATCTGGTTCTATGTAAAGTATTGTGTCCATCTGGTTCTATATAAAGTACTGTGTTATCTGGTTCTATGTAAAGTACTGTGTATTCTGTCCATCTGGTTCTATGTAAAGTATTGTGTTATCTGTTCTATGTAAAGTACTGGGTTATCTGGTTCTATGTGAAGTACTGTGTTATCTGGTTCTATGTAAAGTACTGTGTTATCTGGTTCTATATAAAGTACTGTGTTATCTGGTTCTATGTGAAGTACTGTGCTATCTGGTTCTATGTAAAGTATTGTGTCCATCTGGTTCTATATAAAGTACTGTGTTATCTGGTTCTATGTAAAGTACTGTGTTATCTGGTTCTATGTAAAGTATTGTGTTATCTGGTTCTATGTAAAGTACTGTGTTATCTGGTTCTATGTAAAGTACTGTGTTATCTGGTTCTATGTAAAGTATTGTGTTATCTGGTTCTATATAAAGTACTGTGTTATCTGGTTCTATGTAAAGTACTGTGTATTCTGGTTTTATGTAAAGTACTGTGTTATCTGGTTCTATGTAAAGTACTGTGTATTCTGTCCATCTGGTTCTATGTAAAGTACTGTGTTATCTGGTTATATGTAAAGTACTGTGTTATCTGGTTCTATATAAAGTACTGTGTTATCTGGTTCTATGTAAAGTACTGTGTTATCTGGTTCTATGTAAAGTATTGTGTTATCTGGTTCTATGTAAAGTATTGTGTTATCTGGTTCTATGTAAAGTACTGTGTTATCTATCCATCTGGTTCTATATAAAGTACTGTGTTATTTGCTCTATGTAAAGTACTGTGTTATCTGGTTCTATGTAAAGTATTGTGTTATCTGGTTCTATGTAAAGTACTGTGTTATCTGGTTCTATATAAAGTACTGTGTTATCTGGTCCATCTGGTTCTATATAAAGTACTGTGTTATCTGGTTCTATGTAAAGTACTGTGTATTCTGTCCATCTGGTTCTATGTAAAGTACTGTGATATCTGGTTCTATGTAAAGTACTGTGTTATCTGGTTCTATGTGAAGTACTGTGTTATCTGGTTCTTATGTAAAGTACTGTGTTATCTGGTTCTATATAAAGTACTGTGTATTCTGGTTTTATGTAAAGTACTGTGTTATCTGGTTCTATGTAAAGTACTGTGTATTCTGTCCATCTGGTTCTATGTAAAGTACTGTGTTACCTGTTCTTGTTGTAAAGTACTGTGTTATCTGGTTCTATATAAAGTACTGTGTTATCTATTCTATGTAAAGTACTGTGTTATCTAAGTTCATGTAAAGTACTGTGTTATCTGGTTCTATGTAAAGTATTGTGTTATCTGGTTCTATATAAAGTACTGTGTTATCTGGTTCTGTTGCAAAGTACTGTATTCTGGTTTTATGGGGTGTGGTTTGTGTTATCTGGTTCTGCGAAAGTACTGTGTATTCTGTCCATCTGGTTCTAAAGTACTATAAGTTATCTATTATATGTAAGCACTGTGTTATCTGGTTCTATATAAAGTACTGTGTTATCTGGTTCTATGTAAAGTACTGTGTTATCTGGTTCTATGTAAAGTATTGTGTTATCTGGTTCTATGTAAAGTATTGTGTTATCTGGTTCTATGTAAAGTACTGTGTTATCTATCCATCTGGTTCTATATAAAGTACTGTGTTATTTGGTTCTATGTAAAGTACTGTGTTATCTGGTTCTATGTAAAGTATTGTGTTATCTGGTTCTATGTAAAGTACTGTGTTATCTGGTTCTATATAAAGTACTGTGTTATCTGTCCATCTGGTTCTATATAAAGTACTGTGTTATCTGGTTCTATGTAAAGTACTGTGTATTCTGTCCATCTGGTTCTATGTAAAGTACTGTGATATCTGGTTCTATGTAAAGTACTGTGTTATCTGGTTCTATGTGAAGTACTGTGTTATCTGGTTCTATGTAAAGTACTGTGTTATCTGGTTCTATATAAAGTACTGTGTATTCTGGTTTTATGTAAAGTACTGTGTTATCTGGTTCTATGTAAAGTACTGTGTATTCTGTCCATCTGGTTCTATGTAAAGTACTGTGTTATCTGGTTCTATGTAAAGTACTGTGTTATCTGGTTCTATATAAAGTACTGTGTTATCTGGTTCTATGTAAAGTACTGTGTTATCTGGTTCTATGTAAAGTATTGTGTTATCTGGTTCTATGTAAAGTATTGTGTTATCTGGTTCTATGTAAAGTACTGTGTTATCTGGTTCTATGTAAAGTACTGTGTTATCTATCCATCTGGTTCTATATAAAGTACTGTGTTATTTGGTTCTATGTAAAGTACTGTGTTATCTGGTTCTATGTAAAGTATTGTGTTATCTGATTCTATGTAAAGTATTGTGTTATCTGGTTCTATGTAAAGTACTGTGTTATCTGGTTCTATGTAAAGTACTGTGTTATCTGGTTCTATATAAAGTACTGTGTTATCTGTCCATCTGGTTCTATATAAAGTACTGTGTTATCTGGTTCTATGTAAAGTACTGTGTATTCTGTCCATCTGGTTCTATGTAAAGTACTGTGATATCTGGTTCTATGTAAAGTACTGTGTTATCTGGTTCTATGTAAAGTACTGTGTTATCTGGTCCTATGTAAAGTATTGTGTTATCTGTTTCTATGTAAAGTACTGTGTTATCTGGTTCTATGTAAAGTACTGTGTATTCTGTCCATCTGGTTCTATGTAAAGTACTGTGTTATCTGGTTCTATATAAAGTACTGTGTATTCTGTCCATCTCGTTCATCTCAGAGTCTGTGGGGTATGGAGTAGGTAGGGAGGGTAGGAGGGGGGACTCTACTGTCTCTATCTAACC
>NW_027000752.1:0-48461 GCF_036934945.1 Oncorhynchus masou masou
ACCAGTACTGGCCCACATCAAAACCACATCACCAGTACTGGCCCACATCAAACCACACCAGTACCAGTACTGGCCCACATCAACCACACCAGTACCAGTACTGGCCCACATCAAAACCACATCACTCCAGCACTGGCCTACATCAAACCACACCAGTACCAGTACTGGCCCACATCAAACCACACCAGTACTGGCCCACATGCAAACCACATACCAGTACTGGCCCACATCAAACCACACCAGTACTGGCCCACATCAAACCACACCAGTACTGGCCCACATCAAACCACACCAGTACTGGCCCACATCAAACTACACCAGTACTGGCCCACATCAAACCACACCAGTACTGGCCCACATCAAACCACTCCAGTACTGGCCCACATCAAACTACACCAGTACTGGCCCACATCAAACCACACCAGTACTGGCCCACATCAAACTACACCAGTACTGGCCCACATCAAACCACACCAGTACTGGCCCACATCAAACCACTCCAGTACTGGCCCACATCAAACCACACCAGTACTGGCCCACATCAAACCACTCCAGTAACAGTACTAGCCCACATCAAACTACACCAGTACTGGCCCACATCAAACCACACCAGTACTGGCCCACATCAAACCACACCAGTACTGGCCCACATCAAACCACACCAGTACTGGCCCACATCAAACCACACCAGTCAGTACTGGCCCACATCAAACCACACCAGTACTGGCCCACATCAAACTACACCAGTACTGGCCCACATCAAACCACTCCAGTACTGGCCCACATCAAACCACACCAGTACTGGCCCACATCAAACCACTCAGTAACAGTACTAGCCCACATCAAACTACACCAGTACTGGCCCACATCAAACCACACCAGTACTGGCCCACATCAAACCACACCAGTACTGGCCCACATCAAACCACTCCAGTACTGGCCCACATCAAACCACACCAGTACCAGTACTGGCCCACATCAAACCACTCCAGTACTGGCCCACATCAAACCACACCAGTACCAGTACTGGCCCACATCAAACCACACCAGTACTGGCCCACATCAAACCACACCAGTACCAGTACTGGCCCACATCAAACCACACCAGTACTGGCCCACATCAAACCACACCAGTACTGGCCCACATCAAACCACACCAGTACTGGCCCACATCAAACCACTCCAGTACTGGCCCACATCAAACCACACCAGCACCAGTACTGACCCACATTAAACCACACCAGTACTGGCCCACATCAAACCACACCAGTACTGGCCCACATCAAACCACACCAGCACCAGTACTGACCCACATTAAACCACACCAGCACCAGTACTGACCCACATCAAACCACACCAGCACCAGTGTCATTTCATTCATTGACAGACGAGCTTAACAGAGCTGCCTGCAACAGCACTGACTCACATAAAACAGCAGGACAAAACTACAGCCAACCTGCATCATACTGGCTGACAGACTGGAAGTCAAGCAGGATCAGATGGAACATGCATTGACAACCCAAACGTACAGGCTTAACTACCAGTATACTTGTGTAATGTCCTATGCACAGTGCTCCGAGACAACTGGCCCATTTAAAAACGGCAGGCAACCTGCGTCAGACTAGCAATCAGACTAGCAGTTCAATGTAAATGACAGACCATCCAAGCATGTAACAGCCATTACTTTGCAGCGGTATCTCAGTGCTCTAAGGTGTCCTACAGGTCCAATGTCCACAACATCCTTTATTCCAGGACTCACCTTGCGAAACCCTCCCACCTCGCAGTCGTTGAGGTCCTTGTAAAGTGAGTTGTGCCTCTTGGGTGTCACAGGGGTAGTAACAGTGGTAGAGGTAGTGTTTAGATTTGCCTTGTCCATTGAGTCCCCATTGGTAGTAGTAGTAGTATTACCATGCTCCTCTGTCTCAGTATCCCTGTCCTGCTGTATTCGGTTCTGCTGTCCTGGGGCCTCAGCCTCTCCACGCCATCTCCCTTCCATATCGTCTGTATCCGCTGCAAACACAGGCTGCTCTGGTTCGGGTTCTGGTGGCTGCTCCAGTTCGGGTTCCGGTTGCTGCTCCAGTTCGGGTTCCGGTTGGTGCTCCGGTTCGGGTTCCGGTTGCTGCTCCGGTTCGGGTTCCGGTGGCTGCTCGGGCCTGGTGCACAGGTCATACATCAGTCCGTGATAGAGGGGGTCGACATTACCACGGATCAGTCGCCACTGAGTTGACTTCAAAAGAGAGAGAAAAAAATGTCACCCTGACACCCACTTCTTCTTCTCTGCCCTTATTTTCCACAGCCTCCGGCACCCCCTCTCTCTCTCTTCAGGGAGAGTGGGGGAGTATGGGTAGTAATTTGGTCTGAGGTTAAGTATCTGACACCAAAGCGATAGGATCAGTAAGCTGGGCTGAATTTAAGATGTAATTCCCAGGCTTATCAGTAAGAGAATACAGTTTCTTACAGTAGCTATTCTGACCCCTAAGATGTCGATTTAACAGTGACAGAAATAGCACAAGCTGGTACTGCCCTGTTTTGTTCCTTTAATAAAATATTCATTACAACAAGGGAGAGTCATTACACAGGACAAAACCAGCTCAAGATAAAACCCCGGAGAGCAACTCCTTTAAAAATGACAACTTTTAGAAGGACTGAAAAAAACATTAGCCTCACTGACGACTTCCACAAACAAAAAGTTGACTTCCTGTGGGATATTTCGTGTTCACGACATACACTTCCTATGGTACTTACATGCACAGACTCCAAACAAATGAAGCCCCTTTTCCATAGAAATCATCCAGTAGTGATCAGGCATTTTTACAGCCCGTGATCTGATCAGAACACTGAAGTGTGTAGATTCCAGAGTCCTACTTGCTATTGGCTGACTGAGTGAGACTGCATTGTCTTCCTGCCTCCCCACTCCTCCGTCCTCCACAGAGGGATGGATATGTCGTTGTCGCTCATCCACAAACGGTAACAGGAAAGGAACAGGGCTAGTAAATCAGCAGTCCATCCCATCCGTTGCTTAGACGAGGAGCTTGACTCTGCCTCTCTGTGACAAAACACAGTACAGAAGAAGCACTGCCGCTATACGGCGTACAAGACCAGATGAGACAGTCTCTCCCTCTCTCTCCGCTGACATGCATGTGGTCTCCAGCTGTGCCTGCCTACCTCGTTGATGCTGCTGCTAAGTCAGTGCTCACACAACGAGACTCAATGAACTGCCTAATCCCTGCTTCCCATATAACAACATGTAGGTGAAGGAAGAAGACAAACTGTGTGTGTGTGTGTGAGTGTGTGTGTGTGTGTGTGTGGAGGGTGGGAAGAAAGGGATTCTTTCCTCCTATCACATCAAAGCCACTGGGAGGTGGCCAATCACGACTACAGCTCGAGCTGGTTTCCATGGAGATGATGCTGGAATGATGTTGGTTGCCTATTGATTGAAGAGGAGACACACACACACACTGCTATGAAGGAGGCTGGCTAGAGGAAGGCAGAGCGATGGCATACTGTGAGCACGCACACACACACACACACACACACACACACCTCTATCGTTTCCTGCCACTGTATGCTAGAAATAAACGCTTAAAGATGCACTATGCAGAAATCGCTCCGCTGTTTCCGAGGTGGCTAAAATTCAAATAGTTTGCTTAATTTCAGTTTATGCGACAAAATCATTGTACCATCTTTAACCGCTGTGAAATATCTTTTCCATCACCAACAAATTTGTATTTTCAGCTGTTTGATGTTTGCAAAACCAAAAGTAAAAGACACAAAAAATAAACTTAAGAAAGTGAAGCATAAATAGCAAACATAGAACAGATCTACCGCTTCATAAACTTGCTTTCAACGATACATGGCAGATCTATCAGCATGTTATCAGCATCGCTTTGTGGTGGTAAGTAAAACAGCTACGAAAAATATAGATGAAAACTCTCTAGGTAAATAGTGTGGTCTACAGCTTATCATGAGGTACTCTACCTCAGGTGAGCAGAACCTCACGACTTCCTTTAATATTAGAGATTTGCGCACCAACTGTTGTTGAAAAAGAAACACACCCACCCTCCCGTCAGCTTACCAGACACAGCTGTCCAGCTATATTAATATTTGTCATGTCCTCGTTCAGCCACAACATAGGATATTACAGATCTTCAGATCACATTGACACGATAGTCTCGAACAGAGCTCCACACAGTTTATTTCAAGTGATTGCACGTTCGCCAATAGAAAGGAGGGTAACGGCGACTTATCTCCTCGCTGTCGTAGTCTCGTTAGATGTTCTGCAGGTCAACCTCTAGCGCCGTCTCCACCTCCTCCGAGTGACTGGGGATTTGGGCCTGGTCCGGGTCCGGGATTTGGGCCTGGTCCGGGATGAGCAATGTGTCCTTCGCCTCATATTCGTTTAAATAGAAGTCCTCATTCAAATTAAGGTTAGTAATCACTGCTTTGATGTCCATATGAAACGATGATCCTACAAAAGACATGTAGGATCACTGTAAAAAATAACACAATCGGTCAGGAGGCAGTCATCCACTCCTGCGTCATTTCAAAAAACAGAGAAGGAGACAGTAACCCCGGGGAGATTAACACAAACCCAGGCAGACTCATAGCCATGCATGAAGCACGAACCAGTCAACAGCACAGACTCATTGGGGTTAGGTGCTGAGGCCAAAACCCTGCCCTGATTAATAGCAGGCAGAAACCTGCTGAGTTAGGTAGAGTTATAGCCAGGCAGCAACCTGCTGAGTTAGGTAGAGTTATAGCCAGGCAGCAACCTGCTGAGTTAGGTAGAGTTATAGCCAGGCAGCAACCTGCTGAGTTAGGTAGAGTTATAGCCAGGCAGCAACCTGCTGAGTTAGGTAAAGTTATAGCCAGGCAGCAACCTGCTGAGTTAGGTAGAGTTATAGCCAGGCAGCAACCTGCTGAGTTAGGTAGAGTTATAGCCAGGCAGCAACCTGCTGAGTTAGGTAGAGTTATAGCCAGGCAGCAACTTATTGAGTTAGGTAGAGTTATAGCCAGGCAGCAACTTGCTGAGTTAGGTAGAGTTATAGCCAGGCAGCAACCTGCTGAGTTAGGTAGAGTTATAGCCAGGCAGCAACCTGCTGAGTTAGGTAGAGTTATAGCCAGGCAGCAACCTGCTGAGTTAGGTAGAGTTATAGCCAGGCAGCAACCTGCTGAGTTAGGTAAAGTTATAGCCAGGCAGCAACCTGCTGAGTTAGGTAGAGTTATAGCCAGGCAGCAACCTGTTGAGTTAGGTAGAGTTATAGCCAGGCAGCAACCTGCTGAGTTAGGTAGAGTTATAGCCAGGCAGCAACTTATTGAGTTAGGTAGAGTTATAGCCAGGCAGCAACCTGCTGAGTTAGGTAGAGTTATAGCCAGGCAGCAACCTGCTGAGTTAGGTAGAGTTATAGCCAGGCAGCAACCTGCTGAGTTAGGTAGAGTTATAGCCAGGCAGCAACTTACTGAGTTAGGTAGAGTTATAGCCAGGCAGCAACCTGCTGAGTTAGGTAGAGTTATAGCCAGGCAGCAACCTGCTGAGTTAGGTAGAGTTATAGCCAGGCAGCAACTTGCTGAGTTAGGTAGAGTTATAGCCAGGCAGCAACCTGCTGAGTTAGGTAGAGTTATAGCCAGGCAGCAACCTGCTGAGTTAGGTAGAGTTATAGCCAGGCAGCAACCTGCTGAGTTAGGTAGAGTTATAGCCAGGCAGCAACCTGCTGAGTTAGGTAGAGTTATAGCCAGGCAGCAACCTGCTGAGTTAGGTAGAGTTATAGCCAGGCAGCAACCTGCTGAGTTAGGTAGAGTTATAGCCAGGCAGCAACCTGCTGAGTTAGGTAGAGTTATAGCCAGGCAGCAACCTGCTGAGTTAGGTAGAGTTATAGCCAGGCAGCAACCTGCTGAGTTAGGTAGAGTTATAGCCAGGCAGCAACCTGCTGAGTTAGGTAGAGTTATAGCCAGGCAGCAACCTGCTGAGTTAGGTAGAGTTATAGCCAGGCAGCAACCTGCTGAGTTAGGTAGAGTTATAGCCAGGCAGCAACCTGCTGAGTTATGTAGTTATAGCCAGGCAGCAACCTGCTGAGTTAGGTAAAGTTATAGCCAGGCAGAAACTTGTTGAGTTAGGTAGTTATAGCCAGGCAGCAACCTGCTGAGTTAGGTAGAGTTATAGCCAGGCAGCAACCTGCTGAGTTAGGTAAAGTTATAGCCAGGCAGCAACTTGCTGAGTTAGGTAGTTATAGCCAGGCAGCAACCTGCTGAGTTAGGCAAGGTTATAGCCAGGCAGCAACCTGCTGAGTTAGGTAGAGTTATAGCCAGGCAGTAACCTGCTGAGTTAGGTAGAGTTATAGCCAGGCAGCAACCTGCTGAGTTAGGTAGAGTTATAGCCAGGCAGCAACCTGCTGAGTTAGGTAAAGTTATAGAAACTTACTGAGTTAGGTAGAGGCGGCAACCTGCTGAGTTAGGTAGAGTTATAGCCAGGCAGCAACCTGCTGAGTTAGGTAGAGTTATAGCCAGGCAGCAACCTGCTGAGTTAGGTAGAGTTATAGCTGAACGGAGAGTTGTAACTGAAAAGTTCCACTGGACATGAATCTCATTTCATGGGAAATAAATGACCTATAAAATGTTCTTCCAGTTTGGGATGGATGCGTATTACAGGTCTTTCCCCAGATGTTTGAGTTGCAGGCAGCCTTTCCATATTTGCACAGTACTGGGTAAGAGGCAGGTGCTCAGTAACCAGACCTACACCCTGGCCCAGGACATGGTCTGCAGTGACACCTCTAACACAGAGATACAGTGCCTTAGACCGCTGTGCCACTCGAGAGCCCTCGATTCAATAAAGTATTAGCCAATTTCTGCATCATTCAATACTCTCCCATATCTCAGCAACACTTCATGTGGTGGCAAGGCCAGGCACATAAATCAGCGACAGATATTAGAATCTCCCTGAAAATGGGGATCCTATATTCTGGTCTGTGCTATAATAGCAGAGCTATGAATTGAGAACTGCAGGAGTAATACACAGTTTCCTGTTGTTGTCACAGCCAGCTGTTGGAGATATGCATCACCATTAGTAGTGTATGGAGAGCTGCTGCTACTGCTGCTGATATCTGTTGCTGCTATCTGTTATCTGCTGCTGCTATCTGCTATCTGCTGCTATCTGCTGATCTGCTGATGCTATCTGCTGCTGCTATCTGCTATCTGCTGATGCTATCTGCTGCTGCTATCTGCTGCTGCTATCTGCTGCTGCTATCTGCTATCTGCTGCTGCTATCTGCTGCTGCTATCTGCTATCTGCTGCTGCTATCTGCTGCTGCTATCTGCTATCTGCTATCTGCTATCTGCTGCTGCTATCTGCTGCTGCTATCTGCTGCTGCTATCTGCTATCTGCTGCTGCTATCATGCTGCTGCTATCTGCTATCTGACTGCTGCTATCTGCTATCTGACTGCTGCTATCTGCTGCTGCTATCTGCTATATGCTGCTGTTATCTGCTGCTGCTATCTGCTGCTGCTATGCTGCTGCTATCTGCTATCTGCTGCTGCTATCTGCTGCTGCTATCTGCTATCTGCTGCTGCTATCTGCTATCTGCTGTCTGCTATCTGCTATCTGCTGCTGCTATCTACTATCTGCTGCTGCTATCTGCTATCTGCTATCTACTGCTGCTATCTGCTATCTGCTGCTGCTATCTGCTATCATCTGCTGATATCTGCTATCTGCTGCTGATATCTGGGGCTGCTGCTGTTGCTGTCTGGGGCTGACAGATTGTGTCTTGGCTGACTGGAAACCTCATGCATTTAGAAAGGGCAGTTATAATACACAGCAGCATGGTTTTGACTACCAGTAATGAATCATGACTGTGTGTGTGTGTGTGTGTGTGTGTGTGTGTGTGTGTGTGTGTGTGTGTGTGTGTGTGTGTGTGTGTGTGTGTGTGTGTGTGTGTGTGTGTGTGTGTGTGTGTGTGTGTGTGTGTGTGTGTGTGTGTGTGTGCGTACCCACATTTAATATACTTGTGAGTACCAGAAGTCCTCATAGGAATAGTAAACCAACAAAAAACATCTGAGAAGTGAGGACATTTGTTATCTTCACTTGTATAAAAGTGATATTTAAGGCATAAGGGTTAGGAATTAAGGTTAGGATTTCAGGTTAGGTTTAGAAATTAGGGTTAGGTTAGGTTTAGAATTAGGGTTAGGTTTAGAATTAGGGTGAGGTTTTGAATTAGGGTTAGGTTAAGGTTAGGTTTAGAATTAGGGGGTTAGGTTAGGTTTAGAATTAGGGATAGGTTTAGAATTAGGTTTAGGTTAAGGTTAGGGTTTAGAATTAGGGTTAGTTAGGTTTAGAATTAGGGTTAGGTTTAGAAGGTTAGGTTAGGTTTAGAATTAGGGTTAGGTTAGGTTTAGAATTAATTAGAATGAGGGTTTATAAGGTTAGGTTTAGAATTAATTTTAGGTTTAGAGGTTAGGTTAGGTTTAGATTTAGGTTTAGGTTAAGGTTAGGTTTAGAATTAGGGAATTAGGTTTAGAATTAGGGTTAGGTTAGGTTTAGAATTAGGTTAGGTTAGGTTTAGAATTAGGGTTAGGTTTAGAATTAGGGTTGAGGTTAGGTTTAGAATCAGGAGTTAAGGTTAGGGCTAGAATTAGGTAAGGGTTAGGTTTAAGAGTTAGGATAAGAATTAGGGGTTATGGAAAATAGGATTTTGAATGGAAATTAACTGTTGGTCCGTATAAAGTCCTCACAAGTATAAGAAAAACAGAGATCTGTCATGTGGGCTCTCCTATGTCCAGTATTGTGTGGGCCTCTCCCATGTCCAGTATTGTGGGCCTCTCCCATGTCCAGTACTGTGTGGGCCTCTCCCATGTCCAGTATGTGTGGGCCTCTCCCATGTCCAGTATTGTGTGGGCCTCTCCCATGTCCAGTATTGTGTGGGCCTCTCCCATGTCCAGTACTGTGTGGGCCTCTCCCATGTCCAGTATTGTGGGCCTCTCATGTCCAGTATTGTGTGGGCGTCCAGTATTGTGGGGCCTCCCATGTCCAGTACTGTGTGGGCCTCTTCCATGTCCAGTATTGTGTGGGCCTCTCCCATGTCCAGTATTGTGTGGGCCTCCCCATGTCCAGTACTTGTGCGGGTCTCTCCCATGTCCAGTATTGTGGGCCTCTCCATGTCCAGTATTGTGGGCCTCTCCCATGTCCAGTATTGTGTGGCCTCTCCCATGTCTAGTATTGTGTGGGGCCTCTCCCATGTCCAGTATTGTGTGGGCCTCTCCCCATGTTCAGTATTGTGGGCCTCTCCCGTGTTCGCATTGTGGGGCCTCCCATGTCCAGTAGTGTGGGCCTCTCCCATGTCCAGTATTGTGGGCCTCTCCCAGTCCAGTATTATGTGGGCCTCTCCCATGTCCAGCACAGGGCCTCTCCCATGTCCAGTATTGTGTGGGCCTCTCCCATGTCCAGTATTGTGTGGGCCTCTCCCATGTCCAGTATTGTGTGGGCCTCTCCCATGTCCAGTATTGTGGGCCTCTCCCATGTCCAGTATTGTGGGCCTCTCCCATGTCCAGTATTGTGGGCCTCTCCCATGTCCAGTATTATGGGCCTCTCCCATGTCCAGTATTGTGGGCCTCTCCCATGTCCAGTATTGTGGGCCTCTCCCATGTCCAGTATTGTGGGCCTCTCCCATGTCCAGTATTGTGGGCCTCTCCCATGTCCAGTATTGTGGGCCTCTCCCATGTCCAGTATTGTGGGCCTCTCCCATGTCCAGTATTATGGGCCTCTCCCATGTCCAGTATTGTGGGCCTCTCCCATGTCCAGTATTGTGGGCCTCTCCCATGTCCAGTATTATGGGCCTCTCCCATGTCCAGTATTGTGGGCCTCTCCCATGTCCAGTATTGTGGGCCTCTCCCATGTCCAGTATTGTGGGCCTCTCCCATGTCCAGTATGTGTGGGCCTCTCCCATGTCCAGTATTGTGGGCCTCTCCCATGTCCAGTATTGTGGGCCTCTCCCATGTCCAGTATTGTGGGCCTCTCCCATGTCCAGTATTGTGGTCCTCTCACATGTCCAGTATTGTGGGCCTCTCCCATGTCCAGTAGTATGGGCCTCTCCCATGTCCAGTATTATGGGCCTCTTCCATGTCCAGTATTGTGGGCCTCTCCCATGTCCAGTATTGTGTGGGCCTCTCCCATGTCCAGTATTGTGGGCCTCTTCCATGTCCAGTATTGTGGGCCTCTCCCATGTCCAGTATTATGGGCCTCTCCCATGTCCAGTATTATGGGCCTCTTCCATGTCCAGTATTGTGGGCCTCTCCCATGTCCAGTATTGTGTGGGCCTCTCCCATGTCCAGTATTGTGGGCCTCTCCCATGTCCAGTATTGTGGGCCTCTCCCATGTCCAGTATTGTGTGGGCCTCTCCCATGTCCAGTATTGTGGGCCTCTCCCATGTCCAGTATTGTGGGACTCTCCCATGTCCAGTATTGTGGGCCTCTCCCATGTCCAGTATTATGGGCCTCTTCCATGTCCAGTATTGTGTGGGCCTCTCCCATGTCCAGTATTGTGGGCCTCTCCCATGTCCAGTATTGTGGGCCTCTCCCATGTCCAGTATTGTGTGGGCCTCTCCCATGTCCAGTATTATGGGCCTCTCCCATGTCCAGTATTGTGGGCCTCTCCCATGTCCAGTATTGTGGGCCTCTCCCATGTCCAGTAGTGTGGGCCTCTTCCATGTCCAGTATTGTGGGCCTCTCCCATGTCCAGTAGTGTGGGCCTCTCCCATGTCCAGTAGTGTGGGCCTCTCCCATGTCCAGTAGTGTGGGCCTCTCCCATGTCCAGTATTGTGGGCCTCTCCCATCTCTCAGTAGTGTGGGCCTCTCCCATGTCCAGTGTTGTGGGCCTCTCCCATGTCCAGTAGTGTGGGCCTCTCCCATGTCCAGTAGTGTGGGCCTCTCCCATGTCCAGTAGTGTGGGCCTCTCCCATGTCCAGTATGTGTGGGCCTCTCCCATGTCCAGTATTGTGGGCCTCTCCCATGTCCAGTATTGTGTGGGCCTCTCCCATGTCCAGTATTGTGGGCCTCTCCCATGTCCAGTATGTATGGGCCTCTCCCATGTCCAGTATTGTGTGGGCCTCTCCCATGTCCAGTATTGTGGGGCCTCTCCCATGTCCAGTATTGTGGGCCTCTCCCATGTCCAGTATTGTGGGCCTCTCCCATGTCCAGTACTGTGTGGGCCTCTCCCATGTCCAGTATTATGGGCCTCTCCCAAGTCCAGTAGTGTGTGGGACTCTCCCATGTCCAGTATTATGGACCTCTCCCATGTCCAGTATTGTGCGGGCCTCTCCCATGTCCAGTATTGTGGGCCTCTCCCATGTCCAGTATTGTGTGGGCCTCTCCCATGTCCAGTATTATGGACCTCTCCCATGTCCAGTATTGTGTGGGCCTCTCCCATGTCCAGTATTGTGTGGGCCTCTCCCATGTCCAGTATTGTGTGGGCCTCTCCCATGTCCAGTATTGTGTGGGACTCTCCCATGTCCAGTATTGTGGGCCTCTCCCATGCTCAGTATTGTGGGCCTCTCCCATGTCTAGTACTGTGTGGGCCTCTCCCATGTCCAGTACTGTGTGGGCCTCTCCCATGTCCAGTATTGTGGGACTCTCCATGTCAGTATTGTGCGGGTCTCTCCCATGTCCAGTACTGTGTGGGCCTCTCCCATGTCCAGTATTGTGGACTCTCCCATGTCCAGTATTGTGGACTCTCCCATGTCCAGTATTGTGTGGGACTCTCCCATGTCCAGTATTGTGGGCCTCTCCCATGTCCAGTACTGTGTGGGCCTCTCCCATGTCCAGTATTATGGGCCTCTCCCATGTCCAGTAGTGTGTGGGACTCTCCCATGTCCAGTATTATGGACCTCTCCGATGTCCAGTATTGTGTGGGCCTCTCCCATGTCCAGTATTGTGGGCCTCTCCCATGTCCAGTATTGTGTGGGCCTCTCCCATGTCCAGTATGTATGGACCTCTCCCATGTCCAGTATTGTGTGGGCCTCTCCCATGTCCAGTATTGTGTGGGCCTCTCCCATGTCCAGTATTGTGTGGGCCTCTCCCATGTCCAGTATTGTGTGGGACTCTCCCATGTTCAGTATTGTGGGCCTCTCCCATGTTCAGTATTGTGGGCCTCTCCCATGTCCAGTACTGTGTGGGCCTCTCCCATGTCCAGTACTGTGTGGGCCTCTCCCATGTCCAGTATTGTGGGACTCTCCCATGTCCAGTATTGTGCGGGTCTCTCCCATGTCCAGTACTGTGTGGGCCTCTCCCATGTCCAGTATTGTGGGACTCTCCCATGTCCAGTATTGTGGGACTCTCCCATGTCCAGTATTGTGTGGGCCTCTCCCATGTCCAGTACTGTGTGGGCCTCTCCCATGTCCAGTACTGTGTGGGACTCTCCCATGTCCAGTATTGTGGGACTCTCCCATGTCCAGTATTGTGCGGGTCTCTCCCATGTCCAGTACTGTGTGGCCTCTCCCATGTCCAGTATTGTGGGACTCTCCCATGTCCAGTATTGTGGGACTCTCCCATGTCCAGTATTGTGTGGGACTCTCCCATGTCCAGTATTGTGGGCCTCTCCCATGTCCAGTATTGTGCGGGCCTCTCCTCAGATTTCCCAGAGTAAACTGCTTCCTACTCTGTCCCAGATGCTAATATATGCATATTATTATTAGTATTGGATAGAAAACACTCTGAAGTTTCTAAAACTGGTTGAATGATGTATGTGAGTATAACAGAACTCATATGAAAGGCAAAAACCTGAGAAAAAAATCCAAACAGGAAGTGGGAAATCTGAGGTTTGTAGTTTTTGAACTCAGGCCCTATCGAATACACAGTGGGATATTGGTCATGTTGCACTTCTTAAGGCTTCCACTAGATGTCAACTGTCTTTAGAACGTTGTTCCAGGCTTCTTCTGTGAATGGGACCCGGCTGAGAGCTGTTTGACTAAGGGGTCTGGCAGCAGCCTCGTTCTCAGTCACGGCGTTCGCATGAGAAGTAGCTCTCCTTCCATTGCTTTCCTACAGACAGTGGAATTCTCCGGTTGGAACATTATTGAACATTTATGATACAAACATCCTAAAGATTGATTCTATACTTAGTTTGACAAGTTTCCTCGACCTGTAATATAACTTTTTAAACTTTTCGTCCAACTCGACCTGAACGCGCGTTTGGATTTGTTTACCTAACGCCCTAACAAAAGAAGCTAGCGGAACCCCAGTCCTAGACAGATGCGGTCTCTCTGTCCGTCTGAGGCCAAGTTGAAGACTCTGGTCACTGCTGCAATCAAATCAAATGCTTTGACACATGCTCCAGCGCTCCTGGTAACCTAAGTCTGTGTGTCATGCTTACAGCATGGAGGATAGCTGAGAAATAGAGTTCCTATTTCTCTGATACTCTCTGTACATCCTGGTCAGGGCCTGAAGCACATTACATGGAGGATGGTTTGAAAAGATTCAGCAATCAACACAACTGCTGTAACGCTTCTGGTTGGTGGAAGGAGAGGAGGACCAAAATGCAGCGTGGTAAGTGTTCGTCAGGTTTTAATTGAACAAACTGAACACTACACAAAATAACAACGAAGAGAAAACTAAACAGTTCTGCCAGGTGAACAGACACTAAACAGAAATTAAACACCAACAACCGAAATGGGGAAAACCAAGCTACCTAAGTATGATTCTCAATCAGAGACAAGAACCTGATTGAGAACCATACTAGGCCAAACACATAGAAATATAACATAGAAAAAAGAACAGACTACTCACACCCTGACCAACCTAACACCAAGACATAAAAAAGGAACTGAGGTCAGAATGTGACAACTGTGGGAGACATGTTTACTGCATGCCTTATCTACCAGTCTCTCAGAGAGAGAGAGAGAGAGAGAGAGAGCAGAGAGAGAGAGAGAGAGACAGAGAGAGAGAGAGAGCAGAGAGAGAGAGAGAGACAGAGAGAGAGACAGAGAGAGAGAGCAGAGAGAGAGAGAGAGAGAGAGAGAGAGACAGAGAGAGAGAGAGCAGAGAGAGAGAGAGAGAGAGAGAGAGAGAGAGGAGCAGAGAGAGAGAGAGAGAGAGAGAGAGAGAGAGAGCAGAGAGAGACAGAGAGAGACAGAGAGAGAGAGAGAGAGAGAGAGGCAGAGAGAGAGAGAGAGAGAGAGAGAGGCAGAGAGAGAGAGAGAGACAGAGAGAGAGAGAGAGAGAGAGAGAGAGAGAGAGAGAGAGAGAGAGACGAGAGAGAGAGAGAGAGAGAGAGAATAAATGCCCTGGCCTAAAGTAGGGAGAGACAGGGAGAGAAATACCCTGGCCTAAAGAACAGAGAGAGAGAGCGAGAAAGAGAAATGCCCTGTTCTGAGACAGAGAGCGTGAAAGAGAAATGCCCTGGCCTAAAGCAGAGAGAAATGCCCTAGCCTAAAGCAGAGAGAGAGCCCTGGTCTAAAGAGAGGAAATGCCCTGACCTAAAGCAGAGAGAAATGCCCTAGCCTAAAGCAGAGAGGAGAGCCTGGTCTAAGAGAGAGAAATCAAAGGAGCTTCCCACCCAAGACAGAACTTCCCACCCCAGACAGAGCCTCCCTACCCCAGACAGAGCCTCCCACCCCAGACAGAGCCTCCCACCCCAGACAGAGCCTCCCACCCCAGACAGAGCCTCCCACCCCAGACAGAGCCTCCCACCCCAGACAGAGCCTCCCACCCCAGACAGAGCTTCCCACCCTCAGACAGAGAGAGATGCACCATTCCCTTACTCATCTCACTGTTCTCTCTCAGAGCATTGCACCCCCATGTTCTCTCAGCTAAACTATAACATCAAGCTTGCTTTAATTTAAACCCCCTGTCTAGGGATGGGAGGCACTAATAGGAAGAACGAGCGAGAGAGAGATAGAGAGAGCATGAGAGCACAGTCTGTGTCAGTGGGGAACAGCATAAAAACGCAAGACTCACCAGCAGAAGTGTGTTAAACATGTCAACGTCTATAGATGAAGATGCCTTTTTGAGAGACATAAATAGTGCATTGTTCAGACCATACTAAACCAGTAACCCATACAGCCAAACTCAAAGCTAAACATCCGTGACACCTCAGAGGATCTGGCTTCCTTTGGCACACACACACACACACAAAGTGAGGCTCGTTTTCTGAAAAGATGGAGAGAGAGAAGCTTTCTAAAACGAAGCATCAATCATTTCCTCACGTTTTCTGACAGGGTTAATTTTTATTTTTAATATTTTTTACTAGGCAAGTCAGTTAAGAACAAATTCTTATTTTCAATGACGGCCTATGAACAATGGGTTAACTGCCTGTTCAGGGGCAGAAGAAGCAGATTTGTACCTTGTCAGCTCAGGGATATGAACTTGCAACCTTCCGGTTACTAGTCCAACACTCTAACCACTAGGCTACCTACCGCCCCTACACTCTAACCACTAGGCTACCTATCGCCTCTACACTCTAACCACTAGGCCTACGCTGCCGCCCCTACACTCTAACCACTAGGCTACAATACCGCCCCTACACTCTAACCACTAGCTACCCTGCGCCCTACACTCTAACCACTAGGCTACCTACCACCCCTACACTCAACCACTAGACTACCCTGCCGCCCCTACACTCTAACCACTAGGCTACCTACCGCCCCTACACTCTAACCACTAGGCTACCCTGCCGCCTACACTCTAACCACTAGGCTACCCTGCCGCCTCTACACACTCTAACCACTAGGCTAGTATTTATTTACTTATTTATTTCACCTTTATTTAACCAGACAAACAAGAAATTTGTGGAGTGGTTGAAAAACGAGTTTTAATGACTCCGACCTGAGTGTAAACTTCTGACTTCAGCTGTATATCTCCAGTGTAAATTGTAATTACTTCTCCACTATTGGCCTATTTATTGCTTTACCTCTTACTACATTGCACAAACTGTGTACAGACGTTTCTATTGTGTTATTGACTGTATGTTTGTTTTATTCCATGTGTAACTGTGTGTTGTTGTTTTTGCTTTATCTTGGCCAGGTCTCAGTTGTAAATGAGAGAACTTGTTCTCAGCTGGCCTACCTGGTTAAATAAAGGTTAAATAAATAAATACAAATGACTGAGCACAACAAGCAGCATCAGAACTGACATAATTTCTATTGAAGTGAACACATCAAATATTGAGCTGTCAGAAAGGTAACTACTGCAGAGTGCCTTTTGAAGTTCCACTTAAACTCAAATCTACCTTCCTAAATATTCATCCCATCCCCAATACGTGGAAGAAACATAACATTTTAGGGACATATATTCTCATGAATATTTAATGAGGCAAATTTTAGATTAAGTACCTGCTTCCCACATGTCACCCAGCTGCTTTAGTATTCACCTACATAGGCCTAAATACTATGTGGTTTAGTGCACAGACATTTCACCTTTTCATAGGAGAAGAGGAGACTCCTACTTAAGTTTGGGCTAATGTGGTGGATATCTGTTTTTGTAATTAAATAAGTGTCAAGTCCGTCGTACGAAGGAGACCAAGGTGCAGCGTGGTATATTACATTCTTCTCTATTAGTAGAAAATGCACACTGAACCAACGTGACGCTAATATGAATAGTGCAGGCAGGCAACTAAACATAGAACAAGAACCCACAAACACCAAAGGGAAATGGCTACCTAAATATGATCCCCAATCAGAGACAACGATAAACAGCTGCTTCTGATTGGGAACCATATCAGGCCACCCATAAACATACAAATACCTAGACCTACAAAAACCCTAGACATACAAAACCCCTAGACAATACAAAACCCCTAGACAATACAAAAACCTAGACAATACAGAAACTAGCGTATCCACCCCTAGTCACACCCCTGACCTAACCAAAAATAAAGAAAACAGAGATATCTCAGGTCCGGCAAACCTTTTGGACCCATGACCCCATTTTGATATCTTAAAATTCTTGTGACCCCCACCCACACCCAACCATGTGAAAAAATGGTGTCATCCCATCCTCATCACTCTCATCCCAACCTCCCATCCTTGTCACTCTCATCCCAACCCCTCCCATCCTCCTCTACTCTCATCCCAACCCCCTCCCATCCTCGTCCCTCTCATCCCAACCCCCTCCCATCCTCGTCCCTCTCATCCCAACCCCTCCCCGTCACTCATCCCAACCCTCCCATCCTCATCACTCTCATCCCAACCCCTCCCATCGTCATCACTCTCATCCCTAACCCCCTCCCATCCTCATCACTCTCATCCCAACCCCCACCCATCCTAGTCCTTCTCATCCCAACCTCCCATCCTCATCACTCTCATCCTAACCCCTCCCATCCTCATCACTCTCATCCCAACCCTCCCATCCTCATCCCTCTCATCCCAACCTCCTCCCATCCTCATCCCTCTCATCCCAAACCCCCCCATCCTCTCAAGACAATGTATCAGGAGAAATAACAATGGGATATATTTGAATTCATATATCTCATCTGCATCATTGTGTCTGTCTGAGACTCCAGCATTAAACGAGACACATTTGAGTCAATAGTTAATGCTATGTAGGTTGCAGATGTTGCAGCTAGTCTGAACCTCAGGGGAGTGCTGTCATGGTGCGTGAGCAGACACTAATAACTATCTGGACAGAGAATTATTACCACATAGCTATTTCATTATGCATGGTGGTAGCAGACAGGCTTCTCCAGAGACTGCTGAAGCCAAAGAAACATCAATACAGCACACTGGGGCCAGTATTTTGCTGGTAGGCCACAGCCGTTACGGTAGGCCGGGGCCGGGTACGGTAGAAGACGTCTGGGTACGGTAGAACACGGCTGGGTACCGGTAGGACACGGCTGGCACGTAGGACTAGGGGCCGGCACGGTAGGCTACGGCCAGTATCCTGTAAAGGTCTCACGTAATTTTGAGGTCCAACAGAATACTGTGTGAACAGCATTGACTATCAGTCCTATACAGGTACTAGCAAAACAGCTGATTGTTACAGTAGTTCTCTGTTTTTAAATAAGAGTTCATTATTTATAATTCCAGTCTAACAGAAGAGGCAATGTTTTCCCCACTCAGCACAAAAGGAACTAACATGAGAGAGCAGATATCCCTCTTCCTGTCCCAGCCCAGGTCTAGGCTACATCTGCACTACACTGCCAACAGAGGACCAGACTGGGCAGCGTCATTGCCAGTGCCAGGGTTAGTCTGAGTCTCTTTCCTTGGCATCAGCTCCCACTAATTTCCATTGTGCATAAAGCCTATGATTAAACACCCTGCCAAAGGATGCATTATAGTCTGTAGAGCTCTGCTGCCCAACCCAGCCAGACGGCCCCGACATTATTCATCGGGTTAGGACTGGGTAGGGCCTTAAATTTAATCAATTTAGGGGTAGGGCCTTTATTTCATCAATAACTAGGGTAGGGCCTTCATTTCATCAATAACTAGGTGGGACCTTTATTACATCAATAACTAGGGTAGGGCCTTTATTTCATCAATAACTAGGGTAGGGCCTTCATTTCATCAATAACTAGGGTCAGGCCTTTATTTCATCAATAACTAGGGTAGGACCTTTATTTCATCAATAACTAGGGGCAGGACCTTATTCATCAATAACTAGGGTAGGACCTTTATTTCATCAATAACTAGGGTAGGGTCTTTATTTCATCAATAACTAGGGTAGGGCCTTCATTTCATCAATTGATAGGGTAGGGCCTTTATTTAATAAATTTCCTAGGGTAGGCCTTCATTTCATCAATAACTAGGGTAGGGCCTTCATTTCATCAATAACTAGGGTAGGGCCTTTATTTCATCAATAACTAGGGTAAGAGCAGGGCTTGGGTATCACTAAATTGATCACTAATATTTTGAAAATGAGCCATTTGCTCGTGCTCTGCTGCTCAGGACAGTCATATCTGACTAAGATCACAACATGGTGTCAGAAGTACCTCGTCAAATATAAGACAGGAGAGATTATTTCACAGAAAATAATGTTACTTGAGTTTTGCCGGAGTTTAGAGTGACGAAAAGTAATAGCCAACAGCTGACTGCTCTCTCATGTCTCTTCATGGAGCAGAGCAGCCCAAATGGAGCTCTTGCTATGGATACTCAGACTCAGAGCGCCATGAGCAGAGCGAGGCTGTGCGCAGGGAGCAGGTGACCGACCGAGAGGAGCAGCTAATGGATTTACTAACAGAGGAAGTTATTTCTGATTTCGGGCAAAGGCTTTAAATTTGCCAGAAGCAATCAGGCCTGAGTAGGGCCTGAACGCCTCGGGCCTGGCTAGGGCCTGAACGTCGCGGGCCTGATTAGGGTCTGAACGCCGGGCCTGGGTAAGGCCTGAACATCGTGAGCCTGGTTAGGGCCTGAGCGTCTCAGGGCCTGGTTAGGGCCTGAACATCGTGGGCCTGGTCAGGCCTGAACGTCTCGGGCCTGGTTAGGGCCTGGAACGTCGCGAGCCTGGTAAGGCCTGAACATCGTGGGCCCTGGTTAGGGCCTGAACATTGTGGGCCTGGTTAGGGCCTGAACATTGTGGGCCTGGTTAGGGCCTGAACGTCGCGGGCCTGGGTAGGGCCTGAACATTGTGGGCCTGGGTAGGGCCTGAACATCGTGGGCCTAGTTAGGGCCTGAACATAGGCCTGGTTAGGGCCTGAGTGTTGTGGGCCTGGGTAAGGCCTGAACATCATGGGCCTGGGTAGGTCCTGAGCGTCGCTGGCCTGGGTAAGGCCTGAACATCGTGGGCCTGGGTAGGGCCTGAACGTTGTGTGCCTGGGTAGGTCTTGTGCTTCAAATTCATGCCTGTGCAGAGCTCTAGTTTTCTGCCTGACAGACTGACCTTGGATTGAGACGATACAGCCAGATACTGTACTCCTATACTCAGGACCTTGTTAGGGCATTTTATTTATAGTCTATGGGACCAGTCTGTCTATATATAGACCTCTGAAAAAAAGGAGAGCGCTGTCATCTGGCAGAACAACAGAGTGAGGGAGGACAGGACACCCACGGTGGTCAACAAGAGAAAGCTTTTAGCTAAAGTTTCTTAGCTTCTTTGATTACCTTACAATAGAGTTCGCCAGCTTGTAGCCCTAAAAAAAAACAGAAACAGTACCTTACATTGGTTCATCCATTTCTATGGGGAGGAAATGAATGGGAAGAATAGGGTTTATGGATAACTGCCTAAAATATGGTCTGTGGTTAACACAGGGTTAGGCTATCTTACTAGCAACTATGGGGCAAAACAGACAGGGTTGGTTTAGATTGTTGACAAAATGTAAACTAAATTTTGTCTTCAATGTTTATTCAATAACATTAATAAAATTTTCTCAACTTGTCTCTCAAATACATTGTTACAGTTGTTGGTCAGCTTGCTAGAGAATTTTAGCCATATTTAGCATTGAAATTAAATCATTCAAAACAAGACTTGGTATCAAGAACAAGATGATGAGACATTACCCACGTGGCAGTTGTTACCCACATGGCAGTTGTTACCCACGTGGCAGTTGTTACCCACGTGGCAGTTGTTACCCACGTGGCATTGTTGGTAGCTATCTGGCCATCCTGAATCACTAGAATCCTGAATCACTGCCAGGGGTAGAACGACAGATGTTTCAATTGTCAACTCAGGGATGTGATCTTGCATAAATTTCAGTTACAAGTCCAACACGTAAACCACTAGGCTACCTGTTGCTTTGATCGACAAGTGTCGTGGGAAATCGGTTCAAGCATAACGCCTACAAGAACTTGTGAAATCAAATAGGCTTTTAATACAACGTATATCCATATCTGCTTTCAGTTAGATCATAAAGGGTGGCAAGACCCTTGCTTTGTCCTAAAAATAATATACGTCCATCTATTCTATAGGCCTATGCTTTTGGCCCTGTATTTAGATCAATGCGTTCTTCGGTATGTGTGTCCTTATTAGGATCAGCAGACTATGTGTCTCCTCTATCTTTAGTGTGTCCAGTTGTCCTAGGCGCCTATGGCCTTACTCTGCCTCCCCTGTCCTATACAATAGACAATGCATTTACCAGAATGGTATCTCAGAAGTGTATCTTTCTCCTGTGTTACAGCATTATGTTCCTCCTTATATGTACATCTTTCTCCCACACGAGCCATGGTGGAGTTAGTGCCTACAAAAAGACACCATTACTATTGTTCTCTACATACTACATGTGGAAGAAGGTCAGCATATTTTCAACAGGAGAAGGGAATCATATTCACTGGTAGTGAATCACTAGATAGCCATCCATACCAAAACGTGTGTGAAGACATATTGTAAGGACCAAACCAATCACGCAGAAAAAAATCTACTTAATTCCCCTTAGATAACTATCCTTACGTTACGAGTAGATTTTTCAGATTTTTTCTCAGCAGAAAATGTGTTCTGTCCAGTCTGGCAATACTGTAGCGTTTCATTACATTTGCAAGACTATAACTGTGAATCTGTTTATAGCCAGCGAGCCTAATCCAATTTCCTCTAGCTTTTATCTGAGTCTCCTTCCAAGATACAAGCTCATTGGGCAAAATAAAACCACCATGGTTGCATTTTAAAGTCTCTGCTGGCATAATCAAAGCTATGCTTAGCATTTTTACACCCAAACAACTTGAATAACAAATAATAAAAGCGCTGCTCTGCCTTCTCAACAACACTATCAACAAGGCAGGTCCCACAGGCCCTAGTTTCTGCCTTCTCAACAACACTATCCAACAAGGCAGGTCCCCAGGCCCTAGTTTTCTACCTTCTCAACAACACTATCAACAAGGCAGGTCCCACAGGCCCTAGTTTCTACCTTCTCAACAACACTATCAACAAGGTAGGTCCTACAGGCCCTAGTTTCTACCTTCTCAACAACACTATCAACAAGGCAGGTCCTACAGGCCCTAGTTTATACCTTCTCAACAACACTATCCACAAGGCAGGTCCTAAAGGCCCTAGTTTCTACCCTTCTCAACAACACTATCCACAAGGCAGGTCCTTACAGGCCCTAGTTTTGTCACACCTGGACTACTGTTCAGTTGTGTGGTCAGGTGCCACAAAGAGGGACCTCTGAAAGTACAATTGGTCCTAACAGGGACACATGGCTTGCCCTTAAATATACACTGAGAGCTAATATTATCATGTAAATCGTTCGTGTCTCAAAGTGGAGGAGAGATTGACTTCCTCACTACTTGCTTTTGTAAGAAGTGTTGACATGTTGAATGCACCAAGCTGTCTGTTTAAACTACTACAGTAGCACACAGCTCAGACACCCATCCATACCCCACAAGACATGCCACCAGAGGTCTGTTTAAACTACTAACACACAGCTCAGACACCCATCCATACCCCACAAGACATGCCTCCAGAGGTCTGTTTAAACTACTAGCACACAGCTCAGACACCAATGCATACCCCACAAGACACCCATCCATACCCCACAAAGACATGCCATCAGAGGTATGTTTAAACTACTAACACACAGCTAAGACACCCATCCATACCCCACAAAGACATGCCACCAGAGGTCTGTTTAAACTACTAACACACAGCTCAGACACCCATCCATACCCTACAAGACATGCCACCAGAGGTCTGTTTAAACTAGTAGACACAGCTCAGACACCCATGCATACCCTACAAGACATGCCACCAGAGGTCTGTTTAAACTACTAACACACAGCTCAGACACCCATCCATACCCTACAAGACATGCCACCAGAGGTCTGTTTAAACTACTAACACACAGCTCAGACACCAATGCATACCCCACAAGACATGCCATCAGAGGTCTGTTTAAAGCACTAAACACACAGCTCAGACACCCATGCATACCCCACAAGACATGCCACCAGAGGTCTCTTCACAATCCCCAAGTCCAGAACAGACTATGGGAGGTGTACTGTACTACATAGAGCCATGATTACGTGGAACTCTATTCCAGAATCAGATTTACAAATCAAAAATACACCTTATGGAACAGCAGGGACTGTGAAGAGACACACACAGACAGCATACACACTCTATACACACACACACACACACACACACACACACACACACACACACACACACACACACACACACACACACACACACACACACACACACACACACACACACACACACACACACACACACAAACAGACAGGAACAGACACGCACACACACACACACACACACACACACACACACACACACACACACACACACACACACACACTATACACACACAGGAACAGAGACACACACACACTCTACACACACACACTCTCTATACACACACACACACTCTATACACACACAGGAACAGACACACACACACACACTCATACACACACATACACACACTCTATACACACACACACACACTCTATACACACAGGAACAGACACATACACACACACACTATACACACATACATTGTAATATTGTTGTGTGGTGGTATTATACATGTTGTATTGTAGATATGTAGTGGTGTAATAATGTTATATGATGCAAAAAAAGTGTTTGGTTGATGTAAGTGCCTTAAAATGTTTGGACCCCAGGAAGACCCCTGCTGCCTTGGCAGGAACTAATGGGGATCCATAATAAACCCCAGGAAGAGTAGCTGCTGCCTTGGCAACAGCTAATGGAATCATAATAAATACAAATAACAAATCAGAAACACATTACATCATACGAAATCAATGTGCACATAAGTGAAAAGCCATTTTGCAATGAGACCAAAAAAGATCACCTCAAATCACCTCAACCTAGGCTGAACAAAAATAAACACAACATGCCACAATTTCAAGGATTCTACTGAGTTAAAGTTCATATAAATAAATCAGTCAATTGAAATAAATGTATTGGTCCCTAATCTGTGGATTTCACATACTCACATGTCTGGTGAGTATGCAGGACATGGAAGAACTGGGACATTTTCAGCTTCCAGGAATTGTGTACAGATCCTTGCAACATGGTGCTGTGCATTATCATGCTAAAACATGAGGTGATGGAGGTATATGAATGGCACCACAATGGGCCTAGAGGATCTCGTCACAGTTTCTCTGTGCATTCAAATTGCCATTGATAAAATGCAATTGTGTTCGTTGTCCATAGTTTATGCCTGCCCATACCATAACCCCACCACCACCATGGGGCACTCTGTTCACAACGTTGACATCCAGCATACAACTCGCCCACACAATGTCATACACGCTGTCTGCCATCTGCCGGGTACAGTTGAATCCGGGATTAATCTGTGAAGAGCACACTTCTCCAGCGAGGCCAGTGACCATCAGCATTTACCCACTGAAGTCGGTTATGACGCTGAACTGAAGTCAGGTCAAGACCCTGATGAGGACAACGAGCACACAGATGAGCTTCCCTGAGGCGGTTTCTGACAGCAAACCTGCAGTTTCATCAGCTGTCCAGGTGGCTGGTCTCAGATGATACTGCAGGTGAAGAAACCGGATTCGGAGGACCTGGCCTGGCGGGTTACATGTGGTTTGTGGTTGTGAGGCTGGTTGGACGTACTGCCAAATTCTCAAATCCCTGTCATGTGCAAGTTTTAGATAGACACAATACCTGTTATGCAAAGGCGTCAGATAAAGATGACGTGCAGGACCTTGCAGGGATGTGTAGTCTAGCATTTTCAAATCTGAGAGTAAATAAATCATCTTGTTCGAGAGAGATTTTCATGGTTATCAAAACAAGCCTACTACGTGTTTCTATGAGAGAAAAAAAGCGATTGGAACCATTTCCCTGTTTGACCACTAGGTTTTATGGGCACCTCCACTGTGGGGCTCTATTATAGGTAAGAATAACATGTTCATATTTAGTTCATTAGCTGGCTCAGTGGTTTCCAACCTTTTTTTGTTACTTTAACACCAACTGAATAATGCTTATCCCGGAGTACCTCCTCATGTGCATTTGACCAGTACAGCAGGCCTATGGTCTGATGAGTTTTATCAAGTACCCCATGTGGATAGGCAAAGTACCTCCGGGGGTCCTAGTACCCCCTGTTTGGGAACCACTGAGCTAGCTCATATTACATGGCCTGTTCCATGTTTGGAATTGACACAACAGAATGTGACATCACAGTGAGATAACGGTTCACTAGCTGCCGAACGTTAGCTACATTACATTAATTAGCCCGCTAGCTAATTAAATACCTAATTAAATACCGATCCAATGGGGCTTTAAGCCCCCTAGCCCAATAATGTACTAGTTAGTTAGCATCTATGAATGGGTATAAACTCCTGGCTAGCTAGTACAGAAAGGGGTTAGCTAACAGCACAACAAACACAAAAAACCCACCTCTTCTTTAGTTAGCTACTGTAAGTTATCCAGCTAACGTTGCAGCTTCAAACAAAAGATAGAGCGTAGCCGGTTGCTACTAAAATAACTTGTTATTTCTTTGACAATTAGAAGTTAGAGAACAAGACCTCAACCAGTGCCCCACGCCAAGTCAACCGTTATTTATTTACTCAAACTCAAACTATAGTATCGGCCCTCGAAATCCGCACCTCAAAGGGGGAGACCAGTTGCTTCAGTAAAAGCACGCCGCCCGGTCAGATCCCTTGAAGACGCCCCCAACATCAAGTGGACCAAAGATAATTTACTGTGAGCCAAGTGACCACCAGTAGCTTGCACGCGCAAGTGCTAGGACTGTTATTTTTATTATTATATTTTTATGGGGCGGGGGACTAAACGTTTCACAACTTGAAATGTAGGAAGACTGAGTTTTTAGCAAAGCAGGTTTAAAAAATGTTTTAAATTAGAAATATACCTCATTTATATATGATAAATACACCTTAACACAGGCACTTCACCATTGTAACTATAGTTTATAATGCTGGAGATGCACACAGAGCAAACCTATGCATAGTGATCCATTGTTATTATTAAATATCATTTAACTCAGTCAAATTACTTTTTCCTTTTATTTAATTTTCAAGACCTGAGTTTATTGTTCAAAAAGACCAAAGTAGACATCAAGTTTGTAGCTAATGGAATGACATTATTGTCCAGCAGGACACCCAGGTGTTTCGTTTGCCAGCTTGGGGAACATGAGCAGAAACCAAGACAATGGCAGAGTGCTGTGCCCTGTGTGACTGTCCTTCTGTTGTGACAAAGAACATGTTTGTGTCTTATTTGTTGTTTGCACATTCCTCTCAAACTCAACTTCCTGCGACTAACTGCTAGTTTGTTTCCTTGCGCCATCACTGACACTACTGAGTTTAGTCTCTCAGTAGTGTCAGGTCCTCTACGGGGTTGAGGAGTTGGTACCTTTCTGTTATGTACTTGGTGAAGACCCAAAGCGGTTTTAACAGAAAGCAGAGTTCTTTAATGAAAAACAGGAATGGCATAAATCCTCTTCCAACGTAGTCAATGGAACAAAAAGAACGTTAGTATAATGCAGGATGCACCTGCCAGGCAGACTCCGACAGGATAGGACAAGGTGGAAGCAAACGGCGACAGCTTGCTTCTGGCATCAAAAACACAAACAAGAATCAGACACTGAAAGTAGCAGGAACAGAGAGAAATAGAGACTAATCAGAGGGAAGAAGAACAGGTGGGAAGAGTGAATGAGCTAGTTAGGGGAGATGTAGAACAGCTGAAGAATGAGAGACAGAAGGTAACCTAAAAAGACCAGCAGAGAGAGACAGAGTGAAGAGAAAGGACAGGAACAGACATAACAAGACATGACACCTTTGACTCTTTTCCCCCTGAGAATCTTCCCTTTCTGACATCCTGATTTCTACAGTCAGAGAGGAGAAACCCTCCCAGCCCTCCCTTCCCTCCCAGAGCCCTCCCACTCCCCAGCCCTCCCCAGCCCTCCCCTCCAGCCCTCCCACTCCCCAGCCCCTCCCCTCCCCAGCCCTCCCAGCCCTCCACTCCCCCTCCCAGCCCTCCCACTCCCCCAGCCCTCCCCAGCCCAAACTCCCCAGCCCTCCCAGCCCTCCCCCTCCCCAGCCCTCCTAGCCCTCCCAGCCCTCCAGCCCCTCCCACTCTCCCCAGCCCTCCCAGCCCCCCAGCCCTCCCAGCCCTCCCAGCCCTCCCACTCCCCAGCCCTCCCCTCCCCAGCCCTCCCAGCCCTCCCCTCCCCCACTCCCAGCCCTCCCACTCCCCAGCCCTCCCAGCCCTCCCCACTCCCCAGCCCTCCCAGCCCTCCCACTCCCCAGCCCTCCCGCTCCCCCAGCCCCTCTCCCCAGCCCTCCCAGCCCTCCCAGCCCTCTGCCCTCCCAGCCCTCCAGCCCTCCCTCCCCAGCCTCCCCAGCCCTCCCACTCCCCAGCCCTCCCAGCCCTCCCCAGCCCTCCCACTCCCCAGCCCTCCCAGCCCTCCCAGCCCTCCCCTCCCCAGCCCTCCCAGCCCTCCCACTCCCCAGCCCTCCCCCAGCCCTCCCAGCCCTCCTCCCCAGCCCTCCCAGCCCTCCCCAGCCCTCCCACTCCCCAGCCCTCCCCTCCCCAGCCCTCCCAGCCCTCCCCAGCCCTCCCCAGCCCTCCCACTCCCCAGCCCCTCCCAGCCCCCCAGCCCTCCCCCCCAGCCCTCCCACTCCCCAGCCCTCCCAGCCCTCCCCTCCTCCCCAGCCCTCCCAGCCCTCCCAGCCCTCCCAGCCCTCCCCAGCCCTCCCCCACTCCCAGCCCTCCCACTCCCCAGCCCTCCCCCAGCCCCTCCCACTCCCCAGCCCTCCCACTCCCCAGCCCTCCCACTCCCAGCCCCCCAGCCCTCAGCCCTCCCCTCCCCAGCCCTCCCAGCCCTCCCACTCCCCAGCCCTCCACTCCCAGCCTCCCACTCCCCAGCCCCCCCAGCCCTCCCAGCCCTCCCAGCCCTCCCTCCCCCCAGCCCCCCAGCCCTCCCACTCCCCAGCCGACCAAAACTCCCACTCCCCGGCCGACCAAAACTCCCCAACCGACCAAAACTCCTGGAAAAAGGAAGAAAAACTGTTTCAAGAAGCATTCTTTACATTGCGTTGGTTATTGTTGATATTGATGTTTTACTCAGCGGAATGGGAGATGTTTGTGTTTCATGCTTCAGGGTCAGATCTCCACATTATAGTAGGTACACCACAGTGAAAAAAACGCTAGTGACCTAGCTACTTGTCTATAGTAGCCTGGCTAAACCAGACTGAATGCTGTGTTCTTTTTCCAGGCTGGATCTATAGTACAGAACCCTATATAATACTGAGGAGGACCCTGGTGATCCCAGCCACCTATAGTGCGTATTTAGTCAGTCTTTGTTTAACCAGGCTAGGTCAGGTCTACAATACAGTACACCACAGGGAGGAGGACCCTGAGTTCGTTCCACCTAAAAAAAGCAGAAGAAAGAGGATTTCAACACCATCATCTCAGATTGTTCTGAAATTGTTTCTGTTTTAGAAACAGAAGATTAGCATTGGTTGCACCTAATTTGGTACAGTGCCTTGCGAAAGTATTGACCCCCTTGAACTTTGTGACCTTTTGCCACATTTCAGGCTTCAAACATAAAGATATAAAACTGTATTTTTTTGTGAAGAATCAACAACAAGTGGACACAATCATGAAGTGGAACGACATTTATTGGATATTTCAAACTTTTTTTAACAATTCAAAAACTGAAAAATTGGGCGTGCAAAATTATTCAGCCCCTTTACTTTCAGTGCAGCAAACTCTCTCCAGAAGTTCAGTGAGGATCTCTGAATGATCCAATGTTGACCGAAATGACTAATGATGATAAATACAATCCACCTGTGTGTAATCAAGTCTCCGTATAAATGCACCTGCACTGTGATAGTCTCAGAGGTCCGTTAAAAGCGCAGAGAGCATCATGAAGAACAAGGAACACACCAGGCAGGTCCGAGATACTGTTGTGAAGAAGTTTAAAGCCGGATTTGGATACAAAAAGATTTCCCCAAGCTTTAAACATCCCAAAGGAGCACTGTGCAAGCGATAATATTGAAATGGAAGGAGTATCAGACCACCTCAAATCTACCAAGACCTGGCCGTAGCTCATACGGTGGGATGTTGCAACCAAGAGGGTATCCGTAGATGGCTTTGACAATTATTATTTCGATTCCTCATGCCATTTCTTAAAGATATCCATCATTCTTAGAAAAAACAGGACCATTTGGTCTGTTTTCACCTAAAAAAAAGTATATCCCCTGAAAATAATAAAATAAATAAATATTTGTCAAATTGACTGTTAGGTGCAACGGTCTAAGCCGCTCATCTCAATGTTTGCAGGAGTGTCACTAGAGTCCCTGATTCGACATCCAGGCTGTATCACATCCGGCATCCGGCCGTGAACCTAATAATTAGTGACGCCAATTTTCAGTTTTTTGATTTGTTAAAGTTAATATGTTCCACTTCATATAAATTTTATATCTTTATGTTTGGTGGCAAAGTGCAATAAAAGCTTAATTTCTCAGATATAAAATTTTATTTAAACAAAATAATGTTTCAGGAATGCTAATCTTTTCATTTTCTTACTACAGACAAGTTAAATATTTATAATACTGTAATTTTGCCAAAGCATTTTGCTGTCTGCAATTTCATAGATGTTACAGGGTAAGGAAACCAGTATGTCCCTTTAGAAATATATAGCCTAATACAGGAAATACCATCTAGTGGTCATAACCTGGTAATATCAGAATAGATGGAATATGAACAACTTCAATGACTAATTTCTCTGAACAGGGGGGAACAGCACCAAATTCACTGAGAATACGTAGGATGAAGTTTTCAAACTACAGCACCATACACTTGTTGTTAGGGTGGGAGGGTATCCGTAGATCTTTTGACATTTTTGATTCCGGGTGTCTTATGGCTTGAAAAAAGTTTGGTCCAGTTTTGATAAAATGATACCTGGAAAAATGATAAACATTTGTCCAAATTACCTGGAAACATGATAACATGATAGAGTCCCTGGAATCCATGATACATCCGCCGTGATTGGGACCTGAGAACATAAATAGGCATGAAACCTAATAATAATAGTGAACATGATAAATTTACAATACCTGGGAAAATGATAAATTTGGGATCCTGGGAATCAAATTTTATATAAACAAAATAATGTTTCAGGCTAATCTTTTTCATTTTCTTACTACAGCAAGTTAAATATTTATAATAATGTAATTTGAATTTTGTGCTCTGCCGGATGTTGAGAAACAGTCACTTAACCAACTGCCCACGAATAGACAGCAGAACCCAGAATGCTAATCTTTTGTTTTCAGGCAGACACAGCAGTACTTAAGCGGGTGAATTTAATAAATGAAAAAATGATAACACAATACCAAAAATACAAAAATGGCAAATCCAAACATGGTACCTGGGAAAAACACAAACCTGAGAACTGAAAAGAAACTCACCAAAAATAAACAAACCTTGGGAACAAATAACAGAATACCTGAGAACATGATAACATGATACCTGAGAACATGATAACATGATACACATGAACACTAGGGCATGATAACATGATACCTAACATACAAACCTGGGAACATGGCACAGAACTGGGAAAACAAAGGGTTTAAATACAATCAGGGGAAACGAGACACAGGTGCAAACAATAATGGGGATCAAGGGAAAAACATAGGGACAAAAAGCACAATGGGGACATCTGACAAAACCCGGATAACATGATACCTGGCCAAATCCTGACATGATATCCCCACCCTAGGAACGGCTCCCTGGGAACGTTTCTACCAGATCCTGGGAACATCTCATGGGTGGAGGATACCTGAACTGACGAATGAGGTCAGGGTCCAGGATGTCTTTGGCAGGAACCCAGATAACGCTACCCTCAGGACCGTAGCCTTCCCAGTCCACCAGATACTGCCAGGACCGCTGCACCCGGCGGGGATCCAGTATCCGGTGGATACCTGGGAACATGATAACAGGACACCTGGTAACGTGATAACATGGGCCTGGGAACAATGATAACATGGCGGACCTGGGAACATGATAACATGATCTGGGAACATGATAACATGGGATACCTGGGAACATGATAACAGGTTTTGGGAACATGAAACATGGGATTAACTTAAGGGACCTGGGTACATGATAACATGGATACCTGGGAACAATAGGCAGATAACTGGGAACATTAACTCTCCTGGGAACATGATAAGGGACCGATGTATTTTGGGACAGCTTGATACTCCACCCGTATGATACCTGGGTAAGTCTCTTGTGGATACCAGAACTCTCTGATACCGGGAACATGCAGGGTAGGCCCCTGGGGTGATAACATGATACCTGGGCGATCTGTTGGCTTGTTGTTGATACCTCTGTGATACCTGGCATCAGATTAAGATACCGGGTCTTCCTGGGAACATAAGCCGACACAGATACCATGATAACATGATACCTGGGAACATGATAACAGGACACCTGACGTGATAACTGATACCTCCTGAAGGCACATGATCTGGGAACAATGGATACCTGGGAACATGGAAGCATGGGATACCAAACTGACACTCGTGCGGGGACATACCAGTGGAGGAGGAGCGCAAGGTGATTGTGCGCGTATTCGGCCCAAACAATAAAGGATGACCATGTGGGATACCTGGGAAGGTTGTCACCTGGGAGTCATACATCGGAGGGTGGTAACAGACACCTCTTGATTCATCCTCTCTGTTTGGCCGTTGGACTCCTGGGAACGGATAACCCTGAAGATAGACTGGCAGAAGCCCCCATGAGTTGGAACAGAAGGCCTGGGAACTTCCAAAACCTGATAACAGGACACCGAACTGATAACAGGACACCTCTGATAACAGAAACCACATCCTGACAATAACATGATAACAGGACACCTAGGAACATGATAACATGGGATACCTGGTAACGTGATAACATGGGATACCTGGGAACATGATAACATGATAACAGGACACCTAGGAACATGATAACATGATACCTGGGAACATGATAACATGATGGGAACATGATAACACGATACCTGGGAACATGATAACATGGGATATTGAAAGGCTTAGATCCCCACGGGTGTGCTACAAAAATAGTCTTTTAAATTCCATGGTGCCACTTCCACCATTGGAGAGTGTAGCCTACTGTACCCTGCTAAGCCACTGGAGGGAGTTTGCATCAGTAACAAGGAGAATGACTGTCGCCTATCTAGGGTTCAAGCCGGCTCCATTAGCCTGCTGAAATAAACAGCTTTGAACCAAATAAAATGACTTGCCAATTTAAAACACAGCACCTAGTGAATAGGATTGTTGCACGCGTGACTCAGTACAATTTTATGTGTGAGAAAGAGAGAGAGAAAAGAGTGCACATCCCTTCTGCCTTTTGTTATCAGTGTCCTTGGGTATATCTCTCCTACTCCTACTCTCTCTCTCTCTCCCTCCCCTCCCTCCATGCCTCTCTCTCTCTCTCTCTCCTTTCTCTCTCTCTCTCTGTCTCTCTCTCTCTCTCTCTCTATGTGTGTCTCTCTCTCTGTCTCTGTGTCTCTCTCTCCCCCTGTTCATGTGTGTCAGGCAGCTGGCACCAAAGAGGGAGAGAGAGAGAGAGAGAGAGAGAGAGAGAAGAGGGAGGGAGAGAGAGAGAGAGAGAGAGAGACACACACAGAGAGAGAGACAGAGAGAGAGAGAGAGAGACAGAAGAGGCAGAGGAGAGAGAGACAGAGAGAGAGAGAGACAGACAGACAGAATGATACAGAGATAGACAGAGAGACAGACAGAGCGATACAGAGATAGACAGACAGAATGATACAGAGATAGACAGACAGAATGATAGAGAGAGAGACAGACAGAATGATAGAGATAGACAGACAGAATGATAGAGATAGACAGACAAACAGACAGACAGACAGACAG
The DNA here is from genome assembly GCF_036934945.1 of Oncorhynchus masou masou. Taxonomy (NCBI): domain Eukaryota; kingdom Metazoa; phylum Chordata; class Actinopteri; order Salmoniformes; family Salmonidae; genus Oncorhynchus; species Oncorhynchus masou. The sequence goes on from NW_027000752.1 coordinate 32,744, forward strand.
ACAGACAGACAGACAGACAGACAGACAGACAGACAGAACGATACAGAGAGAGACAGACAGACCGATACAGAGATAGACAGAGAGACAGACAGACAGACAGACAGACAGAATGATAGAGTTAGACAGACAGAATGTCTCTCCTCCTCTCTCTCTCTCTGTGTCTTCTCAATAGCATAGCCTTGCTATTGAGAAAGGCCGCCGTAGGCAGACTTGGCTCTCAAGAGAAGACAGGCTATGTGCTCACTGCCCACAAAATGAGGTGGAAACTGAGCTGCACTTCCTAACCTCCTGCCCAATGTATGACCATATTAGAGAGACATATTTCCCTCAGATTACACAGATCCACAAAGAATTCGAAAACATATCCAATTTTGAAAAACTCCCATATCTACTGGGTGAAATTCCACAGTGTGTCATCAGAGGAGCAAGATTTGTGACCTGTTGCCACGAGAAAAGGGCAACCAGTGAAGAACACGCACCATTGTAAATACAACCCATATCTATGCTTATTTATTTTATCTTGTGTCCTTTACCATTTGTACATTGTAAAAACACTGTATATATATATAATATGACATTTGTAATGTCTTTATTGTTTTGAAACATCTGTATGTGTGATGTCTACTGTTAATTTGTATTGTTTATTTCACTTTATATATTATCTACCTTACTTGCTTTGGCAATGTTAACACATGTTTCCCATGCCAATAAAGCCCTTGAATTGAATTGAATTGAATTGAGATAGACAGAGACAGAGAGACAGACATAATGATAGAGAGAGATAGACAGACAGAATGATAGAGAGATAGACAGACAGACAGAATGATAGAGAGAGATAGACAGACAGACAGAATCTAGAGAGAGATAGACAGACAAACAGAATGATAGAGAGAGATAGACAGAGAGAGAGAGACAGACAGACAGACAGACAGACAGAATGATAGAGAGAGATAGACAGAGAGAGATAGACAGACAGACAGAATGATAGAGAGAGATAGACAGACAAATAGAATGATAGAGAGATATAGACAGAGAGAGAGAGACAGACAGACAGACAGACAGACAGAATGATAGACAGAGAGAGATAGACAGACAAACAGAATGATAGAGAGAGATAGACAGAGACAGAACAGACAGAGACAGAATGATAAACAGAGACAGAGATAAACAGAGACATGATAGAGAGAGACAGACACAGACAGAAGAGAGACAGATAAACAGAGACAGAACGATAGAGAGAGATAGACAGAGACAGATAGACAGAGAGAGATAAACAGAGACAGAACGATAGAGAGAGATAGACAGAGACAGAACAGATAGAGATAGACAGATAGACAGAATGACAGAACGATAGAGAGAGAGATAAACAGACAGACAGAATGATAGAGAGATAAACAGAGACAGACGATAGAGAGAGATAGACAGAGACAGAATGATAGAGAGAGATAGACAGAGACAGAACGATAGAGAGAGACAGAGACAGAATGATAGAGAGAGATAGACAGAGACAGAAGATAGAGAGATAGACAGAGACAGAATGATAGAGAGAGATAAACAGAGACAGAAGATAGAGAGAGACAAACAGAGACAGAATGATAGAGAGAGATAAACAGAGACAGAAGATACAGACAGATAAACAGAGACAGAATGATAGAGAGAGATAAACAGAGACAGAACGCATATAGAGAGAGATGGAGACAGAGACAGAACGATAGAGAGAGATAAACAGAGACAGAACGATAGAGAAACGTAGAGAGAGCAACAGAGACAGAACGATAGAGAAAGATAAACAGAGACAGAACAATAGAGAGAGATAAACAGAGACAGAACGATAGATTTGAGATAAACAGAGACAGAACGATAGAGAGAGATAGACAGAGACAGAACGATAGAGAGAGATAAACAGAGACAGAACGATAGAGAGATAAACAGAGACAGAACGATAGAGAGAGATAAACAGAGACAGAACGATAGAGAGAGATAGACAGACAGAACGATAGAGAGAGATAAACAGAGACAGAACGATAGAGAGAGATAGACAGAGACAGAACGATAGAGAGGAGATAGACAGAGACAGAACGATAAACAGAGACAGAAGATAGAGAGAGATATACAGAGACAGAACGATAGAGAGAGATAAACAGAGACAGAACGATAGAGAGAGATAAACAGAGACAGAACGATAGAGAGAGATAAACAGAGACAGAACGATAGAGAGAGATAAACAGAGACAGAACGATAGAGAGAGATAGACAGAGACAGAACGATAGAGAGAGATATACAGAGACAGAACAATAGAGAGAGATAGACAGAGACAGAATGATAGAGATAAACAGAGACAGAACGATAGAGAGAGATAAACAGAGACAGAACGATAGAGAGAGATAAACAGAGACAGAACGATAGAGAGAGATAAACAGAGACAGAACGATAGAGAGAGATAAACAGAGACAGAACGATAGAGAGAGATAAACAGAGACAGAACGATAGAGAGAGATAAAAAGAGACAGAACGATAGACAGAGATAAACAGAGACAGAATGATAGAGAGAGATAAACAGAGACAGAACGATAGAGAGAGATAGACAGAGACAGAACGATAGAGAGAGATAAACAGAGACAGAACGATAGAGAGAGATAAACAGAGACAGAGCGATAGAGAGAGATAGACAGAGACAGAACGATAGAGAGAGAGAGATAAAAAGAGACAGAACGATAGAGAGAGAGATAAACAGAGACAGAGCGATAGAGAGAGATAGACAGAGTCCTCCTGTGTACTGTATGTCACTGCATCCGGTTCATTGACTGTGACAGATCTGTAGAACGTAGTATTTGGCATGCCACACGTGCATTTCTGAATGCTTGTGTTTATTCCCCGTTCTGTTGAACGAGTTACAAAAACAACATAACAGATTTTAGCGGTGATATTTTAACCCTCACAACTCATTAGATTGATGTGACAGTGGCTTTGAACCTGATCGATGTTGCGCCCTCTGTATGTAATAATTTGTTCCTGCTTTCAAAGAGAGAGAGAGAGGTAGATAAACACACTTGGAATTGGTGTAACCGATATGAAATGGCTAGCTAGTTAGCGGTGCTGAGCGCCAATAGTGTTTCAACCGGTGACGTCACTTGCTCTGAGACCGTGAAGTAGTGGTTCCCTTTTGCTCTGCAAGGGCTGTGCTTTTATGGCGCGATGGGTAACGAGGCTTTCGAGGGTGACTGTTGATGTGTGCAGATGGTCCCTGGTTGGAGCCCAGGTTGGGGCGAGGAGAGGGACAGAAGCCTGATTGTTACATTGGCATGTACTGTATCTGCTAAAGACGTAGTGGCAGACATTTTACCTCCAAGATACAATTCAGGGGCCCTAAAGTATGCTTTTATTCACGGCAGACAAATGTTCCGGAGGCAGACAGACAAATGTGCTCTCACACAAAGAGGAACCCTCTCTGATTCATCACTCGTAGACACTCTTCTTTCTAGTGTGCACTTTGTATCTGTTACTGTCTCCCAGCTATCGTTCCTGTGGAAAGTCAGATCTGTGTTTTTCTTGATATTTTCTGAAAATAAACAACCTTTGGAATTCGAATGTCCTATCAAAAACACATCTGGATCTTGGTGATCCAGGCACGTGCCAAATACTACACTACACTACACTACACTACACTACACTACACTATACTACACTACACTACACTACATGACACTACACTACATGACACTACACTACACTACATGACACTACACTACACCACTACACGACATGACACTACACCACTACACTACAGACACATGACACTACACTACACTACACTACACTATACTACACTACACTACACTACATGACACTACACTACACTACACTACGCTACATGACACTACACTACACTACACTACACTACATGACACTACACTACATGACACTACACTACACATGACACTGACACTACACTACACTACACTACACTACACTACATGACACTACACTACACTAGACACTACACTACACTACATACACTACACTACATGACACTACACTAGACTACACTACACTCACACTACATGACACTACACTACACTACACTACATGACACTACACTACACTACATGACACTACACTCATAATTGCCACCACACTACACTACACCACACTACACTACACTACATGACACTACACTACATGACACTACACTACACTACACTACACTACACTACACTACACTACACTACACTACACTACACTACACTACATGACACTACACTACACTACACTACACTACACTACACTACACTACACATGACACTACACTATGACACTACACTACATGACACTGTCACTACACTACACTACACTACACTACACCACACTCAGACTACACTACACCACACTACATGACACTACACTACACTACACTACATGACACTACACTACACTACACTACATGACACTCCTACACTACACTACATGACTACATACACTACACTACACCACACTACATCACTGACTTGACACTACACTACATGACACTGTCCTACACTACACTACACTACACTACACTACACTACACTACACTACATGACACTACACTACACTACACTGACACTACACTGACACTACACTACATGACACTACACTACACTAGACTACATGACACTGTCCTACACTACACTACACTACATGACACTACACTACATGACATGACACTACACTACACTACACTACACTGACACATGACACTACACTACACTACATGACACTACACTACATGACACTGTCCTACACTACACTACACTACACTACACTACACTACACTACACTACACTACATGACACTACACTACACTACACACATGACACTGACACTACACTACATGACACTACACTACACTACACTACACTACACTACATGACACTACACTACATGACACTACACTAGACACTACACTACACTAGACTACATGACACTACACTACATGACACTACACATGACACTACACTACATGACACTACACTACACATGACACTACACACACTACATGACACTACACTACACTACATGACTACATGACACTACACACTACACTACACCATGACACTACACTACACTACACTACAGACTACACTACACTACACTACATGACACTACTACTTGACACTACACTACATGACACTGTCCTACACTACACTACACTACACTACACTACATGACACTACACTACACTACACTACATGACACTACACTACACTACATGACACTGTCCTACACTACACTACACTACACTACACTACACTACACTACATGACACTACACTACACTACATGACACTACACTTACACTACACTACACTACACTACACTACACTAGACAACACTACACTAGACTACATGACACTACACTACCCTACACTACATGACACTACACTACACTACACTACACTACACTACACTACACTACATGACACTACACTACTTGACACTACACTACATGACACTGTCCTACACTACACTACACTACACTACACTACACTACACTACACTACATGACACTACACTACACTACACTACATGACACTGTCCTACACTACACTACACTACACTACATGACACTACACTACACTACACTACACTACACTAGACAACACTACACTAGACTACATGACACTACACTACACTACACTACATGACACTACACTACATGACACTGTCCTACACTACACTACACTACACTACACTACACTACACTACACTACACTACACTGCACTACACTACACTACACTACACTACACTACATGACACTACACTACACTACACTACACTATACTACACTACACTTCACTACATGACACTACACTACACTACACTACATGACACTGTCCTACACTACACTACACTACACTACATGACACTACACTACACTACACTACACTACACTACACTACACTACACTACACTACACTACACTAGACAACACTACACTAGACTACATGACACTACACTACACTACACTACATGACACTACACTACATGACACTGTCCTACACTACACTACACTACACTACACTACACTACACTACACTACACTACACTACACTACATGACACTACACTACACTACACTGACACTACACTACATGACACTGTCCTACACTACACTACACTACACTACACTACACTACACTACACTACACTACACTACACTATCCCCCTTTCATTCAGTTGGACAACTGACCAGGTATCCCCCTTTCATTCAGTTGGACAACTGACCAGGTATCCCCCTTTCATTCAGTTGGACAACTGACCAGGTATCCCCCTTTCATTCAGTTGGACAACTGACCAGGTGTCCCCCTTTCATTCAGTTGGACAACTGACCAGGTGTCTCCTAAAATGAAGACAAAAGAAAATACACTAACAACTTCAGAGATTTTCATTGAATATGATTTAGATTTCCTGCTTTCAAAAAGAGAGGTAGACGAACAGACTTGGAATTGGCCTGTACAGTACTGGACATTTTACCTCAAGAGACATGGAGGCTACTATAGACATCGTATCTTTAAAATGAGGGGTGGGATTGTATGTTGCGATTGGCACGTGTTGGTTGTCCTATTGAAATGGCTCACTTTTCCATAACAACGGTCAAGGTCAAGTGCAAGTTCACCCAAATACTTACCATCATTTGTATAAGGTGATTAAGTATATATATATATATATATATATATATATATATATATATATATATAGTAGAAGTCAAAGGTTTGGACACACAAACTCATTCAAGGGTTTTTCTTTATTTGTACTATTTTCTATATCGTAGAATATTAGTGAAGACATCAAAACTATGAAGTAACATATTGACTGATCTTCATGTCTTAAAGTAATGATGGACTGTCGTTTCTCTTTGCTTATTTGAGCTGTTCTTGCCAGAGTATGTACTAGGTATTTTACCAAATAGGGCTATTTCCTCTATACCACCCCTACCTTGTCACAACACAGCTGATTGGCTTAAACGCGTTAAGAAGGAAAGCAATTCCACAAATTTACTTTTAACAAGGCACACCTGTTAATTGAAATTCATTCCAGGTGACTACCTCATGAAGCTGGTTGGGAGAATGCCAAGAGTGTGCAAAGCTGTCATCAAGGCAAAGGGTGGCTACTTTGAAGAATCTAAAATATACATATATTTTGAATTGTTTAACACTTTTTTGATTACTACGTGATTCCATATGTGTTATTTCAAACCGTTGAATGAGTGGGTGTGTCCAATCTTTTGACTGGTACTGTATGTATATTTATATATATTTTTTTTTTTTATTGATTTACTGTACATGTCAGTTCAGCTGATTGAGAGCTGTGTCATGCCATGATGACCCACTTGGACAGTTCTGCGTGACAAATTAGTGTCACGTTCAACAATCAAGGTGCTGCGTAACATTCAGAACAAAGGTACACAGAACCCATAGCCCAATCCTCTGTGACATCATCACAGAACGCAGTATGTCAAGGCTAGATTCTAGGAGCTGGTAGCGTTATGTTAAACTGGTGGCCCCAATGTGTGGCTCAGTTGGTAGAGCGTGGCACTTGCAACACTAGGGTTGTGTGTTGGATTTCCATAGGAGACCAGTACAACAACAACAACAACAACAACAAAAAGTATGAAGATGTACATACTCACCACTGTAAATTGTTCTGAATAAGAGTGTCTGCTAAACATGTTAAAACATTGTTATTTTCTCTTTAATCGTTAGGTGAGTACAGGTATGTTTTACACCCAGAGGTGTACCGTCGCTATTGTGTTGGCACTGTCAGGAGAAAAAGTGTCTCTGACATCCGACACTAATTATCATCAACTTCAATCTGGAGTCTTACAATAGCATAGGAGACTGTGTACCACAATGCTCTATGTGAAGGTAAAGTGGTAATAAACACATCTCTCTGTGAAGGTAAAATGGTAATAAACACATCTCTGTGTGGTGGTAATAAACACATCTCTGTGTGAAGGTAAAGTGGTAATAAACACATCTCAGAAGGTAAATGGTAATAAACACATCTCTGTGTGAAGGTAAAGTGGTAATGAAAACATCTCTGTGTGAAGGTAAAGTGGTAATAAAACACATCTCTGTGAAGGTAAAGTAATAAACACATCTCTGTGAAGGTAAAAGTGGTAATGAACACATTTCTCTGTGAAGGTAAAGTGGCAATAAACCCATCTCTGTGTGAAGGTAAAGTGGTACGAAAACATCCTGTGTGAAGGTAAAGTGGTAATAAACACATCTCTGTGAAGGTGCACCATCTCTGTGAAGAGGTAATGAACACATTTCTCTGTGAAGGTAAAGTGGTAATAAACCCATCTATCTGTGAAGGTAAGTGGTAATATAAAGTGGTAATGAAAACATCTCTCTGTGAAGGTAAAGTGGTAATAAACACATCTCTGTGAAGGTAAAGCACAACACATCTCTGTGTGAATAAAACACATCTCTGTGAAGGTAAAGTGGTAATAAACACATCTCTGTGAAGGTAAATAGTAAACACATCTCTGTGTGAAGGTAAAGTGGTAATAAACACATCTATCTGTGAAAGTAAAGTGGTAATAAACACATCTCTGTGAAGGTAAAGTGGTAATAAACACATCTCTCTGGGAAGGTAAAGTGGTAATAAACACATCTCCGTGAAGGTAAAGTGGTAATAAACACATTCAGGAAGGTAAAGTGGTCAGAAGGTAAAAGGTAATAAACACATCTCTGTGAAGGAAGGTAATACTTTGGGAAAATAAACACATCTCTGTGAAGGTAAAGTGGTAATAAACACATCTCTGTGTGAAGGTGAAGGTAAAGTGGTAATAAACACATCTCTGTGAAGGTAAAGTGGTAGTAAACACATCTCTGTGTGAAGGTAAAGTGGTAATAAAAACACATTCGTGAAAGTAAAAGTGGTAATAAACACATCTCTGTGAAGGTAAAGTGGTAATAAACACATCTCCGTGAAGGTAAAGTGGTAAAAAACACATCTCCGTGAAGGTAAAGTGGTAATAAACACATCTCCTTGAAGGTAAAGTGGTAATAAACACATCTCTGTGAAGGTAAAGTGGTAATAAACACATCTTTCTGTGAAGGTAAAGTGGTAATAAACACATCTCTCTGTGAAGGTAAAGTGGTAATAAACACATCTCTGTGAAGGTAAAGTGGTAATAAACACATCTCTGTGTGAAGGTAAAGTGGTAATAAACACATCTCTGTGTGAAGATAATAAACACATCTCTGTGAAAGTAAAGTGGTAATAAACACATCTCCGTGAAGGTAAAGTGGTAATAAACACATCTCTGTGTGAAGGTAAAGTGGTAATAAACACATCTCTCTGTGAAGGTAAAGTGGTAATAAACACATCTCTGTGTGAAGGTAAAGTGGTAATAAACACATCTCTGTGAAGGTAAAGTGGTAATAAACACATCTCTCTGTGGCTGAGGGCGTGAGTTTCACACATCCCTGTATGCTGCACATAGATTTGGAGTCACTCAAATATCACATCAATACACATCAGACAAGAAAATGTGCTTTAAAAATGCTAAATTGTTGCTGCACCTCATGACAAAATGTATAGAATTGCAGGAAATGTGCTTTCAAACCAAGCAAAATGTTCACTCCGCCAACAAGAGGGGTGTTTACAGTTTGTGTCATGAACAGTGCTTATGCCCATACAAATAGACGTTGCACGGGATGTTCCCCAATGCTGGAAGGGGAGGCTGAATTAGAGAGCTGCCACACCCTGGTTAAGGGAACAGTGTTCAGCTGGAGCATGTTCCGCGAGCCAGCGTTCCTCCTGCCGGCTGGGCTTGGCCATGCTTGTACCACAGATCCCTTATACAGAGACAGACAACGGACATTGTTCTTTCTGTTGCCTCATGACTCTACGCGATGACAAACACTGTCTGCTCATTCAGTCCCACAGAGGAAGGTTCAGATGAGGTTAAACTACAGTAAAACATGTTTTAACCTTTGGATTTCAAGTTCAATTCTGTAGGAATCATCTCTCATCCAACTTGAGTCAAAATGTAAAATTATGAAGAGAAAACACTAGGATTCTGCTCATTCAGTCCGGTAGACTGCAGTTTATATGAGGCTAAGTTAACACCGTTTCTAATCATTAGTAACCATCTCAGTCTTCATTGTTGTGGAAATGCTGCGCCAACGCCAGCCGGGAATCTGAGAAACGCCTCCATGAATAGCGTCCGCCGTCCAGTCACAAGCGAACCCTCCAACACATGATTGGGCTGTGACAGCTAACCCTTTGAAGAGAGGGAGAGAGGGATGAATCGTCTCCACGCCGCTCTCAACGCTGGCTGAGGTCCAGTGGACCAGTGGGAGAACTACAGAGGTATAATTCACCCGTCAGGGAATATAATATCTACGTATGTACTATCAAACTACCTATTAAATATAGCTATACAGTCAACTAATAAACCATCAACTTGAAGGGATTCTATATTTAAAGAGGACACTGACCTGGTTAACAGTGTATTTGAAAGTAACGCAATAAGGATTAAGCAAACCAGACACAATTGGGCTGAGACGGATCAAGGACAGGCAGGAAAAAAAGTGGGTGAACTGCTATAGTATACTACTACATTTTCAGATCAGACAATGGGTGTTGGCTTCGGGCCGGCAAAAAACTGATTTTTAGAGAGAGAACTCTGTGGAGGTGGAAGGTAAAGCACACCTTTTTGATCAGACAGACAATAGGACTGAGATTGTCCCAGGTTGGGCATGAAAGGTAAATACTGTAGGTAGTTATGGAAGAATTAGAAAGAGTCTGAAATAATAACGTGTTTTTTGATTTCAGCCAAATTCCATAGTACAAAGTATTTTCCAGATGCACAGATAGGATGTAGGTATATCGTTCTATTTGACACAAGGCTTTGAGACGGGGTTCAACATGAATGGTGATGACACATACATGTACATTTGGGGAACACTGGTGTACATTGGGGAACATCGGTGTACATTGGTGTACATTGGGAAACATTGGTGTACATCGGTGTACATTGGTGTATATTGGTGTACATTGGGAAACATTGGTGTACATTGGTGTATATTGGTGTACATTGGTGTATATCGGTGTACATTGGTGTACATCAGTGTACATTGGTGTACATCGGTGTACATTGGTGTACAATGGTGTACATTGGTGTACATTGGTGTATATTTGACAGTTGTGCGATGGTTAGAAAATAAGACGATTGGTTTTGATTTCAGCCAAATTACATACTATTATATTATATTATAAACTATTCATGCCAGCTGATGCTTATTTTTGGGAAGAATCTGTTCTGATATGATGCGAGCATTCCTCTTGACCAGACACAGAAGGCCTGATATTGGGGCGAGGATTGTCATCAATGGTTTATTAGTTGACTGCATAGCTATATTTAATAGGTAGTTTGATAGTACATACGTAGATATTATAATCCCTGACGGGTGAATTATACCTCTGTAGTTCTCCCACTGGTCCACTGGACCTCAGCCAGCGTTGAGAGTGGCGTGGAGACGATTCATCCCTCTCTCCCTCTCTTCAAAGGGTTAGCTGTCACAGCCCAATCATGTGTTGGAGGGTTCGCTTGTGACTGGACGGCGGACGCTATTCATGGAGGCGTTTCTCAGATTCCCGGCTGGCGTTGGCGCAGGATTTCCACAACAATGAAGACTGAGATGGTTACTAATGATTAGAAACGGTGTTAACTTAGCCTCATATAAACTGCAGTCTACCAGACTGAATGAGCAGAATTCCAGTGTTTTTTCTTCATAATTTTACATTTTGACACAAGTTGGATGAGAGACGATTCCTACAGAATTGAACATGAAATCCAAAGGTCAAAACATGTTTTACTGTAGTTTAACCTCTTACACTTATGGTGGCGCTATTTCATTTTTGGAAGAAAAACGTTCCCGTTTTAAACAAGATATTTTGTCACAAAAAGATGCTCGACTATGCATATAATTGCTACTGTTCGAAAGAAAACACTCTGACGTGTCCAGAAATACAAATATCTTCTCTGTGCGTGCCCTTTAACGTGAGCTTCAGGCAAAACCAAGATGACTTGGCATCCAGGAAATGACAAGGATTTTTGAGGCTCTGTCTTTCATGATCTCCTTATATGGCTGTGAACGCAAGAGGAATGAGTCTGCCCTTTCTGTCGTTTCCCCAAGGTGTCTGCAGCATTGTGACGTATTTGTAGGCAGATCGTTGGAAGATTGACCATAAGAGACCACATTTACCACGTGTCCGCCCGGTGTCCTGCGCCGAAATTGGTGCGCAAAAGTCACCTGCCAGTATTTTTCCATGGGGCACAGAGAGAGAAGCAAGCTTCCACGAACTGCATGTCAATGAAGAGATATGTGAAAAAACACCTTGAGGATTGATTCCAAACAACGTTTGCCATGTTTCGGTCGATATTATGTAGTTAATCCGGAAAAAGTTTCACGTTGTAGGTGACTGCATTTTCGGTTCGTTTCGGTAGCCAGGCGCAATGTAGAAAACGGAACGATTTCTCCTACACACAGACGCTTTCAGGAAACACTGCGCATTTGGTATGTGGCTGGGAGTCTCCTCATTGAAAACATCAGAAGCTCTTCAAAGGTAAATGATTTTATTTATTTGGTTATCTGGTTTTTGTGAAAATGTTGCGTGCTACATGCTACACAAAATGCTATGCTAGCTTGCATACTCTTACACAAATTAGTCAATTTCTATGGTTCAAAAGCATATTTTGAAAATCTGAGATGACAGTGTTGTTAAGAAAAGGCTAAGCTTGAGAGCAAACGCATTATTTTAATTTTATTTGCGTCAGAAATCGTTAACGTTGCGTTATGCTAATGAGCCTGAGGCTTAGTCACAATCCCGGATCCGGGATGGGGAGTTTCAAGAGGTTAACCTCATCTGAACCTTCCTCTGTGGGACTGAATGAGCAGACAGTTGTGCATCGCGTAGAGTCATGAGGCAACAGAAAGAACAATGTCCGTTGTCTGTCTCTGTATAAGGGATCTGTGGTACAAGCATGGCCAAGCCCAGCCGGCAGGAGGAACGCTGGCTCGCGGAACATGCTCCAGCTGAACACTGTTCCCTTAACCAGGGTGTGGCAGCTCTCTAATTCAGCCTCCCCTTCCAGCATTGGGGAACATCCCGTGCAACGTCTATTTGTATGGGCATAAACACTGTTCATGACACAGGATTTCCACAACAATGTAGACAGATGTTATATCGGTGTCATTTTGATGGTTGCGAGGGTTAGATCAGTGTCATTTTGATGGTTGCGAGAGTTAGATCAGTGTCATTTTGATAGTTGTGTGAGGGGTTAGATCAGTGTCATTTTGATAGTTGTGTGAGGGGTTAGATCGGTGTCGTTTTTATAGTTGTGTGAGGGGATAGATCGGTGTCATTTTGATAGTTGTGTGAGGGGTTAGATCAGTGTCATTTTGATAGTTGTGTGAGGGGTTAGATCAGTGTCATTTTGATAGTTGTGTGAGGGTTAGATCAGTGTCATTTTGATAGTTGTGTGAGGGGTTAGATCAGTGTCATTTTGATAGTTGTGTGAGGGGTTAGATCAGTGTCATTTTGATAGTTGTGTGAGGGGTTAGAGCAGTGTCATTTTGATAGTTGTGTGAGGGTTAGATCGGTGTCGTTTTTGTAGTTGTGTGAGGGGATAGATCGGTGTCATTTTGATGGTTGCGAGGGTTAGATCAGTGTCATTTTGATAGTTGTGAGGGTTAGAACAGTGTCATGTTGATAGTTGTGTGAGGGTTAGATCAGTGTCATTTTGATGGTTGTGTGAGGGGTTAGATCAGTGTCATGTTGATGGTTGCGAGGGTTAGATCAGTGTCATGTTGATGGTTGTGAGAGGGGTTAGATCAGTGTCATTTTGATGGTTGCGAGAGTTAGATCAGTGTCATTTTGATAGTTGTGTGAGGGGTTAGATCAGTGTCATGTTGATAGTTGTGAGGGTTAGATCTGTGTCATGTTGATAGTTGTGTGAGGGTTAGATCAGTGTCATTTTGATGGTTGCGAGAGTTAGATCAGTGTCATCTTGATAGTTGTGTGAGGGGTTAGATCAGTGTCATTTTGATAGTTGTGTGAGGGGTTAGATCAGTGTCATTTTGATAGTTGTGTGAGGGTTAGATCAGTGTCATTTTGATAGTTGTGTGAGGGGTTAGATCAGTGTCATTTTGATAGTTGTGTGAGGGGTTAGATCAGTGTCATTTTGATAGTTGTGTGAGGGGTTAGATCAGTGTCATTTTGATAGTTGTGTGAGGGTTAGATCAGTGTCATTTTGATAGTTGTGTGAGGGGTTAGATCAGTGTCATTTTGATAGTTGTGTGAGGGGTTAGATCAGTGTCATTTTGATAGTTGTGTGAGGGGTTAGAGCAGTGTCATTTTGATAGTTGTGTGAGGGTTAGATCGGTGTCGTTTTTGTAGTTGTGTGAGGGGATAGATCGGTGTCATTTTGATGGTTGCGAGGGTTAGATCAGTGTCATTTTGATAGTTGTGAGGGTTAGAACAGTGTCATGTTGATAGTTGTGTGAGGGTTAGATCAGTGTCATTTTGATGGTTGTGTGAGGGGTTAGATCAGTGTCATGTTGATGGTTGCGAGGGTTAGATCAGTGTCATGTTGATGGTTGTGAGAGGGGTTAGATCAGTGTCATTTTGATGGTTGCGAGAGTTAGATCAGTGTCATTTTGATAGTTGTGTGAGGGGTTAGATCAGTGTCATGTTGATAGTTGTGAGGGTTAGATCTGTGTCATGTTGATAGTTGTGTGAGGGTTAGATCAGTGTCATTTTGATGGTTGCGAGAGTTAGATCAGTGTCATCTTGATAGTTGTGTGAGGGGTTAGATCAGTGTCATTTTGATAGTTGTGTGAGGGGTTAGATCAGTGTCATTTTGATAGTTGTGTGAGGGTTAGATCAGTGTCATTTTGATAGTTGTGTGAGGGGTTAGATCGGTGTCATTTTGATAGTTGTGTGAGGGGTTAGATCAGTGTCATTTTGATAGTTGTGTGAGGGGTTAGATCAGTGTCATTTTGATAGTTGTGTGAGGGGTTAGATCAGTGTCATTTTGATAGTTGTGTGAGGGTTAGATCGGGTGTCGTTTTTATAGTTGTGTGAGGGGATAGATCGGTGTCATTTTGATGGTTGCAGGGTTAGATCAGTGTCATTTTGATAGTTGTGAGGGTTAGATCAGTGTCATGTTGATAGTTGTGTGAGGGTTAGATCAGTGTCATTTTGATGGTTGTGTGAGGGGTTAGATCAGTGTCATGTTCATAGTTGCGAGGGTTAGATCAGTGTCATGTTGATGGTTGTGAGAGGGGTTAGATCAGTGTCATGTTGATGGTTGCGAGGGTTAGATCAGTGTCATGTTGATGGTTGTGAGAGGGTTAGATCAGTGTCATTTTGATGGTTGCGAGAGTTAGATCAGTGTCATTTTGATAGTTGTGTGAGGGGTTAGATCAGTGTCATGTTGATAGTTGTGAGGGTTAGATCTGTGTCATGTTGATAGTTGTGTGAGGGTTAGATCAGTGTCATTTTGATGGTTGCGAGAGTTAGATCAGTGTCATCTTGATAGTTGTGTGAGGGGTTAGATCAGTGTCATTTTGATAGTTGTGTGAGGGGTTAGATCAGTGTCATTTTGATAGTTGTGTGAGGGTTAGATCAGTGTCATTTTGATAGTTGTGTGAGGGGTT
>NW_027000752.1:48961-73961 GCF_036934945.1 Oncorhynchus masou masou
GGAGAGTTGTAACTGAAAGGTTCCACTGGACATGAATCTCGTTTCATGGGAAATAAATGACCTAATACAAATGTTCTTCCAGTTTGGGATGGATCGTATTACAGGTCTTTCCCAGAATGTTTGAGTTGCAGGCAGCCTTTCCCATGTTTGCAGCAGTGCCTGGGTAAGAGGCAGGTGCTCAGTAACCAGACCCTACTAACCCTGGCCCAGGATGCGTGGTCTGCAGTGACACCTCTGCTGCAGAGATACAGTGCCGTGGGCCGCATGTGCCACTCGGGAAGCCCCTGCGATTCAATAAAGAGTGATTAGCCAATTTCCATCGTTCTGTACTCTCCCGTATCATCATGCAACACTTCATGTGGTGGCAGAGGCCAGAGCACATAAATCAGCGATGAATGTATTAGAATCTCCCTGAAGTAATGGGATCCACTATATTCTGGTCTGTGCTATAATAACAGAGCCATGAATTGAGAACTGCAGGAGTAATACGCAGTTTTCCTGTTGCCAGTGTCACAGCCAGCTGTTGGAGATATGCATGCACCATTACGTGGTGTGTGGGGCTGCTGCTTTCTGCTGCTGATATCTGTTGCTGCTCTCTGTTATGTGCTGCTGCTATCTGCTGCTGCTATCTGCTATCTGCTGGTGCTATCTGCTGCTGCTCATCTGCTATCTGCTGAGTGCTATCTGCTGCTGCTATCTGCTGCATATCTGCTGCTGCTATCTGCTATCTGCTCTGCTATCTGCTGCTATCTGCTATCTGCTGCATGCTTTATCTGCACTGCATGAATCTGCTATCTGCTATCTGCTATCTGCTGTGACTATCTGCTGCTGCTATCTGCTGCTGCTATCTGCTATCTGCTGCTGCTATCTGCTGTTGCTATCTGCTATCTGCTGCTGCTATCACCTTTATCTGCTGCTGCTATCTGCTGCTGCTATCTGCTGTAACACTGCTGTATATCTGCTGCTGCTGTCTACTGCATGTGCTGCTGCTATCTGGCTATCATACTGCTGCTATCTGCTGCTGCTATCTGCTGCTGCTGCTATCTGCTATCTGCTGCCTGCTAACTGCTCACTATCTGCTGACACGTATCTGTACTATCTGCTGCTGCTATCATGCTTATCTGCATATCTACTGCTGCTATCTGCTATCTGCTGCTGCCTGTCTGCTATACATCTGGCTGATATCTGCTATCTGCTGCTGATATCTGGGGCTGCTGCTGTTGCTATCTGGGGCTGACAGATTATGTCTTGTGCTGACTGGAAACCTCTCTGCATTTAGAAAGGGCAGTTATAATACACAGCAGCATGGTTTTGACTACCAGTAATGATGTGACTAGTGTGTGTGTAGTGTGTGTGTGTGTGTGTGTGTGTGTGTGTGTGTGTGTGTGTGTGTGTGTGTGTGTGTGTGTGTGTGTGTGTGTGTGTGTGTGTGTGTGTGTGTGTGTGTGTGTGTGTGTGTGTGTGTGTGTGTGTGTGTACCCACATTTTACTATACTTGTTGATACTCAGAAGTCCTCATGGGAATAGTAAGCCATACTAAAAACATCTGAGAAGTGAGGACATTTTGTTGGTCTTCACTTGTATAAAAGGATATTAGGCATATGGTTTGGGAGTTAAGGTTTGGATTTCAGTTGGTTTTAGAAATTAGGTTGGATTGAGTTTAGAATTAGGTTAGGTTTAGAATTAGGTGGTGAGGTTTTGGAATTAGGGTTAGGTTAAAGGTTAGGTTTAAGAATTAGGGTTAGGTTAGGTTTAGAATTAGGGATAGGTTTAGAATTAGGGTTTAGGTTAAGGTTAGGGTTTAGAATTAGGGTTAGGTTGAGGTTTAGAATTAGGATTAGGTTTAGAATTAGGGTTTAGGTTAGGTTAGGTTTAGAATTAGGGATTAGGTTAGGTTTAGAATTAGGGATTGGGTTTAGGCATAGAGTTTAGGTTAAGGTTAGGTTTAGAATTAGGGTTATTTTAGGTTTGTAGAATTAGGTTGGTTAGGTTTAGATTTAGGGATTTGAGTTAGGTTAGGTTTAGAATCAGGTTAGGTTCAGCAGTTTGAAATTAAGGTTAGGATTGGTTTGAAATTAGGGTTAGGTTAGGTTTAGAATTCGGAGTTGAGTGTAGGACCTAGGTTGAGTTAGGTTCAGAGGTGGGAGTTAAGGTTGGGGCTAGAATTGGGTAAGGGCTAGGTTTAAGAGTTAGGATAAGAATTAGGGGTTATGGAAAATATGGATTTTGAATGGAAATTAACTGTTGGTCCGTGTAAAGTCCTCACAAGTATAAGAAAAGCAGAGATCTGTCATGTGGGCCTCTCCTATGTCCAGTATTGTGTGGGCCTCTCCCATGTCCATATTCTTGGGCCTCTCCCATGTCCAGTTTGTGTGAGCCTCTCCCATGTCCAGTATTGTGGGCCTCTCCCATGTCCAGTATTGTGTGGGCCTCTCCCATGTCCAAGTATTGCTGTGGACCTCTCCCATGTCCAGTATTATGTGGGCCTCTCCCATGTCCAGTATTGTGGGCCCTCTCCCATGTCCAGTATTGTGTGGGCCTCTCCCATGTCCGGGCCTCTATGTTACTGTGTGGGCCTCTTCCATGTCCAGTATTGTGTGGGCCTCTCCCATGTCCAGTATTGTGTGGGTATGGGTATTGTGCGGGTCTCTCCCATGTCCAGTATTGTGGGCCTCTCCCATGTCCAGCCTCTTCCATGTCCAGTATTGTGGGCCTCTCCCATGTCCAGTATTGTGTGGGCCTCTCTCCCAGTATGTCCAGTATTGTGGGCCTCTCCCATGTCCATGTCAGTAGTGTGGGCCTCTCCCATGTCCATGTCATGTAGTGTGTGGGCCTCTCCCATGTCCAGTGTTGTGGGCCTCTCCCATGTCCAGTATTGTGGGACTCTCCCATGTCCAGTATTGTGTGGGCCTCTCCCATGTCCAGTATTGTGGGTCCAGTATTGTGGGCCTCTCCCATGTCCAGTATGTCCAGTATGGGCCCTCCTTCCATATTATGGGCCTCCCATGTATTATTGTGGGTCCAGTATTGTGGGCTATCCCATGTCCAGTATTGTGGGCCTCTCCCATGTCCAGTATTGTGGGCCCTCTCCCATGTCCAGTATTGTGTGAGACTCTCCCATGTCCAGTATTATGGGCCTCTCCCATGTCCAGTATTATGGGCCTCTCCCATGTCCAGTATTGTGGGCCTCTCCCATGTCCAGTAGTGTGGGCCTCTTCCATGTCCAGTATTGTGGGCCTCTCCCATGTCCAGTATTGTGGGCCTCTCCCATGTCCAGTATTGTGGGCCTCTCCCATGTCCATGTGTGTGGGCCTCTCCCATGTCCAGTATTGTGGGCCCTCTCCCAGTATCTCCAGTATTGTGGGCCTCTCCCATGTCAGTATTATGGGCCTCTCCCATGTCCAGTATTATGGGCCTCTCCCATGTCCAGTAGTGTGGGCCTCTCCCATGTCCAGTATTGTGTGGGCCTCTCCCATGTCCAGTATTGTGGGTCCATGTCCAGTGTGTGGGCCTCTCCCATGTCAGTATTATGGGCCTCTCCCATGTCCAGTATTATGGGCCTCTTCCATGTCCAGTATTGTGGGCCTCTCCCATGTCCAGTATTGTGTGGGCCTCTCCCATGTCCAGTATTGTGGGCCTCTCCCATGTCAGTAGTATGGGCCTCTCCCATGTCCAGTATTGTGTGGGCCTCTCCCATGTCAGTATTGTGGGCCTCTCCCATGTCCAGTATTGTGGGCCTCTCCCATGTCCAGTATTGTGGGCCTCTCCCCTGGGCCCTCTTCCATGTCCAGTACTGTGTGGGCCTCTCCCATGTCCAGTATTATGGGCCTCTCCCATGTCCAGTATTGTGTGGGACTCTCCCATGTCCAGTATTATGGACCTCTCCCATGTCCAGTATTGTGGGCCTCTCCCATGTCCAGTATTGTGGGCCTCTCCATGTCCAGTATTGTGTGGGCCTCTTCCATGTCCAGTATTGTGGGCCCCCATGTCCAGTAGTGTGGTATTGTGTGGGCCTCTCCCATGTCCAGTATTGTATTAAGTATTGTGGGCCTCTCCCATCCATGGGCCTCTCCATGTATTGTGTGGGCCTCTCCCATGTCCAGTATTGTGTGTGGACTCTCCCATGTCCAGTAGTGTGGGCCTCCTCCCATGTCAGTATTGTGGGCCTCCATGTCAATGCTCAGTATTGTGGGCCTCTCCCATGTCAGTATTGTGGGCCTCCCATATCCAGTATTATGGGCCTCTCCCATGTCCAGTATTGTGTGGGCCTCTCCCATGTCCAGTACTGTGTGGGCCTCTCCATGTCAGTATTGTATTGTGTACTGGTGGGCCTCTCCCCATGTCCATGTCAGTAGTGTGTGGGTGCGGGTCTCTCCCATGTCCAGTACTGTGTGGGCCTCTCCCATGTCCAGTATTGTGTGGGCCTCTCCCAGTATTATGGTCCAGTATTGTGTGGGACTCTCCCATGTCCAGTATTGTAGGGACTCTCCCATGTCCAGTATTGTGGGACTCTCATGTCCATGTGGGCCTCTACTGTATTTGGGCCTCTCCCATGCCTCTCCCATGTATACTATGGGCCTCTCCCATGTCCAGTAGTGTGTGGGACTCTCATGTCCAGTATGGGCCTCTCCCCATGTATTATGGACCTCTCCGATGTCCAGTATTGTGTGGGCCTCTCCCATGTCCAGTACTGTGTGGGCCTCTCCCATGTCCAGTATGGGCCTCTTGTCCAGTAGTGTGTGGGACTCTCCCATCCAGTATTATGGACCTCTCAAGTGTCCAGTATTGTGTGGACCTCTCATGTCCCACTCCATGTCCAGTATTGTGTGGGCCTCTCCATGTCCAGTATTATGGACCTCTCCCATGTCAGTATTGTGTGGGTCCAGTATTGTGTGGGCCTCTCCCATGTCCAGTATTGTGTGGGCCTCTCCCATGTCCAGTATTGTGTGGGACTCTCCCATGTCCAGTATTGTGGGCCTCTCCCATGTTCAGTATTGTGGGCCTCTCCCATGTCCAGTACTGTGGGCCTCTCCCATGTCCAGTACTGTGTGGGCCTCTCCCATGTCCAGTATTGTGGGACTCTCCCATGTCCAGTATTGTGCGGGTCTCTCTCCCATGTCCAGTACTGTGTGGGCCCCTCTCCCATGTCCAGTATTGTGGGATCTCCCATGTCAGTATTGTGGGACTCTCCCATGTCCAGTATTGTGTGGGCCTCTCCCATGTCCAGTGCTGTGTGGGCCTCTCCCATGTCCAGTACTGTGTGGGCCTCCCATGTCAGTATTGTGGGACTCTCCCATGTGTGTGTGCGGGTCTCTCCCATGTCCAGTACTGTGTGGGCCTCTCCCATGTCCAGTATTGTGGGACTCTCCCATGTCCAGTATTTGGGACTCTCCCATGTCCAGTATTGTGTGGGACTCTCCCATGTCCAGTATTGTGGGCCTCTCCCATGTCAGTATTGTGCGGGCCTCTCCTCAGATTTCCCAGAGTAAACTGCTTCCTGTCTGTCCAGATGCTAATATATGCATATTATTAGTTGGATGAAAACACTCTGAAGTTTCTAAAACTGGTTGAATGATGTATGTGAGTATAACAGAACTCATATGAAAGGCAAAAAACCTGAAAAAAAATCCAAACAGGAAGTGGGAAATCTAGCAGAGGTTTGTAGTTTTTGAACTCAGGCCCTATCGAATACACAGTGGGATATTGGTCATGTTGCACTTCTTAAAGGCTTCCACTAGATGTCAACTGTCTTTAGAACGTTGTTCCAGGCTTCTTCTGTGAATGGGACCCGGCTGAGAGCTGTTTGACTAAGGGGTCTGGCAGCAGCCTCGTTCTCAGTCACGCGTTCGCATGATAGCTCTCCTTCATTGCTTTCCTGCAGACAGTGGAATTCTCGGTTGGAACATTATTGAACATTTATGATACAAACATCCTAAAGATTGATTCTATACTTAGTTTGACAAGTTTCCTCTGACCTGTAATATAACTTTTTAAACTTTTCGTCAACTCGACCTGAACGCGCGTTTGGATTTGTTTACCTAACGCCCTAACAAAGAAGCTAGCGGAACCCCAGTCCTAGACAGATGCGGTCTCTCCTGTCCGTCTGAGGCCAAGTTGAAGACTCTGGTCACTGCTGCAATCAAATCAAATGTGACACATGAACTCCAACGCTCCTGGTAACCTAAGTCTGTGTGTCATGCTTACAGCATGGAGGATAGCTGAGAAATAGAGTTCCTATTTCTCTGATACTTTCTGTACATCCTGGTCAGGGCCTGAAGCACATTACATGGAGGATGGTTTGAAAGATTCAGCAATCAGCACAACTGCTGTAACGCTTTCGTTGGTGGAAGGAGAGGGAGGACCAAAATCTATAGCGATGGTAAGTGTTCGTCAGGTTTTAATTGAACAAACTGAACACTACACAAAATAACAACGAAGAAAACTAAACAGTTCTGCCAGGTGAACAGACACTAAACAGAAATTAAACACCAACAACCGAAATGGGGGAAAACCGGCTACCTAAGTATGATTCTCAATCAGAGACAAGAACCTGATTGAGAACCATACTAGGCCAAAACATAGAAATATAACATAGAAAAAAGAACAGACTACTCACACCCTGACAACCTAACACCAAGACATAAAAAAGGAACTGAGGTCAGAATGTGACAACTGTGGGAGACATGTTTACTGCATGCCTTATCTACCAGTCTCCTCCAGAGAGAGAGAGAGAGAGAGACAGAGAGAGAGAGAGACAGAGAGAGAGAGGGCAGAGAGAGAGAGAGACAGACAGAGAGAGAGAGACAGAGAGAGAGAGAACAGGAGACAGAGACAGAGAGAGAGAGAGAGAGAGAGAGAGACAGAGAGAGAGAGAGAGACAGAGAGAGAGAGAGAGAGAGAGAGAGAGACAGAGAGAAGAGAGAGAGAGAGAGAGAGAGAGAGACAGAGACAGAGAGAGAGAGAGAGAGACAGAGAGACAGAGAGAGAGAGAGAGAGAGAGAGGCAGAGAGAGAGAGAGAGAGAGAGAGACAGAGACAGAGAGAGAGACAGAGAGAGAGAGACAGAGAGAGAGAGAGAGAGAGAGAGAGAGAGAGAGAGAGAGACAGAGAGAGAGAGAGAGAGAGATAAATGCCCTGGCCTAAAGTAGGGAAGACAGGGAGAGAAATACCCTGGCCTAAAGAACAGAGAGAAGGCGAGAAAGAGGAAATGCCCTGTTCTGAGACAGAGAGCGTGAAAGAGAAATGCCCTGGCCCTAAAGCAGAGAGAGAAATGCCCTAGCCTAGAAGAGCCCTGGTCTAAAGGAAATGCCCTGACCTAAAGCAGAGAAATGCCTTTCCTAAAGCAGAGAGAGCCTGGTCTAAAAGAGAAATCAAAGGAGCTTCCACCCAAGACAGAACTTCCCACCCCAGACAGAGCCTCCTACCCCAGACAGAGCCTCCCCACCCCAGACAGAGCCTCCCACCCCAGACAGAGCCTCCACCCCAGACAGAGCCTCCCACCCCAGACAGAGCCTCCCACCCCAGACAGAGCCTCCCACCCCAGACAGAGCTTCCCACCTCAGACAGAGAGATGCACCATTCCCTTACTCATCTCACTGTTCTCTCTCAGAGCATTGCACCCCATGTTCTCTCAGCTAAACTATAACATCAAGCTTGCTTTAATTTAAACCCCCTGTCTAGGGATGGGAGGCACTAATAGGAAAGCGGCGAGCGAGAGAGATAGAGAGAACATGAGAGCACAGTCTGTGTCAGCGAGGAACAGCATAAAAACATAAGACTCACCAGCAGAAGTGTGTTAAGCATGTCAACGTCTATAGATGAAGATGCCTTTTTAGAGACATAAATAGTGCATTGTTCCAGACCATACTAAACCAGTAACCCATACAGCCAAACTCAAAGCTAAACATCCGTGACACCTCCAGAGGATCTGGCTTTCCTTTGGCACACACACACAAAGTGAGGCTCGTTTTCTGAAAGATGGAGAGAGAAAGCTTTCTGAGAAAATAAGCATCAATCATTTCTCTCACGTTTTCTGACAGGGTTAATTTTTTTATTTTTAATATTTTTTACTAGGCAAGTCAGTTAAGAACAAATTCTTATTTTCAATGACGGCCTATGACAATGGGTTAACTGCCTGTTCAGGGGCAGAAGGAACAGATTTGTACCTTGTCAGCTCAGGGATATGAACTTGCAGCCTTCCGGTTACTAGTCCAACACTCTAACCACTAGGCTACCTACCGCCCTACACTCTAACCACACTAGGCTACCTATCGCCTCTGCTCTAACCACTAGGCTACGCTGCCGCCCCTACACTCTAACCACTAGGCTACAATACCGCCCCTACACTCTAACCACTAGGCTACCCCTGCCGCCCCTACACTCTAACCACTAGGCTACCCTACCACCCCTACACTCAAACCACTAGACTACCCTGCCGCCTACTGCTCTAACCACTAGGCTACCTACCGCCCCTACACTCTAACCACTAGGCTACCCCTGCCAGCCCCACACTCTAACCACTAGGCTGCCCTGCCGCCTCTACACTCTAACCACTAGGCTAGTATTTATTTACTTATTTTATTTCACCTTTATTTAACCAGACAAACAAGAAATTTGTGGAGTGGTTGAAAAACGAGTTTTAATGACTCCGACCTGAGTGTAAACTTCTGACTTCAGCTGTATATCTCCAGTGTAAATTTAGTACTTCTCCACTATGGCCTATTTATTGCTTTACCTCCTTACTACATTTGCACAAACTGTGTACAGACGTTTCTATTGTGTTATTGACTGTATGTTTGTTTATTCCATGTGTAACTGTGTGTTGTTGTTTTTTGCTTTATCTTGCCCAGGTCTCAGTTGTAAATGAGAACTTGTTCTCAGCTGGCCTACCTGGTTAAATAAAGGTTAAATAAATAAATACAAATGACTGAGTACAGCAAGCAGCATCAGGAACTGACATAATTTCTATTGAAGTGAACACATCAAATATTGAGCTGTCAGAAAGGTAACTACTGCAGAGTGCCTTTTGAAGTTCCACTTAAACTCAAAATCTACCTTCCTAAATATTCATCCCATCCCCAATCGTGGAAGAAACATAACATTTTAGGGACATATATTCTCATGAATATTTAATGAGGCAAATTTAGATTAAGTACCTGCTTCCCACATGTCACCTAGCCAAGCTTTAGTATTCACCTACATAGGCCTAAATACTATGTGGTTTAGTGCACAGACATTTCACCTTTTCATAGGAGAAGAGGAGACTCCTACTTAAGTTTGGGCTAAGTGTGGTGGATATCTGTTTTTGTAATTAAATAAGTGTCAAGTCCGTCGTACGAAGGAGACCAAGGTGCAGCGTGGTATACGTACATTTCTTCTCTATTAGTAGAAATGCACACTGAACCAACGTGACGCTAATATGAATAGTGCAGGCAGGCAACTAAACATAGAACAAGAACCCACAAACACCAAAGGGAAATGGCTACTAAATATGATCCCCAATCAGAGACAACGATAAACAGCTGCTTCTGATTGGGAACCATATCAGGCCACCATAAACATACAAATACCTAGACCTACAAAACCCTAGACATACAAAACCCCTAGACAATACAAAACCCCTAGACAATACAAAAACCCTAGACAATACAGAAACTAGCGTATCCACCTAGTCACACCCTGACCTAACCAAAATATAAAGAAAACAGAGATATCTCAGGTCCGGCAAACCTTTTGGACCCATGACCCCATTTTTGATATCTTAAAATTCTTGTGACCCCCACCCACACCCAACCATGTGAAAAAAATGGTGTCATCCCATCCTCATCACTCTCATCCCAACCCCTCCCATCCTTGTCACTCTCATCCCAACCCCTCCCATCCTCCTCACTCTCATCCCAACCCCCTCCCATCCTCGTCCCTCTCATCCCAACCCCCTCCCATCCTCGTCCCTCTCATCCCAACCCCCTCCTCGTCACTCTCATCCCAACCCCCTCCCATCCTCATCACTCTCATCCCAACCCCCTCCCATCGTCATCACTCTCATCCTAACCCCCTCCCATCCTCATCACTCTCATCCCAACCCCCACCCATCCTAGTCCTTCTCATCCCAACCCCCCTCCCATCCTCATCACTCTCATCCTAACCCCCTCCCATCCTCATCACTCTCATCCCAACCCCCTCCCATCCTCATCCCTCTCATCCCAACCTCCTCCCATCCTCATCCCTCTCATCCCAAACCCCCATCCTCTCAAGACAATGTATCAGGAGAAATAACAATGGGATATATTTGAATTCATATATCTCATCTGCATCATTGTGTCTGTCTGAACTCAGCATTAAACGAGACACATTTGAGTCAATAGTTAATGCTCATGTAGGTTGCAGATGTTGCAGCTAGTCTGAACCTCAGGGGAGTGCTGTCATGGTGCGTGAGCAGACACTAATAACTATCTGGACAGAGAATTATTACCACATAGCTATTTCATTATGCATGGTAGCAGACAGGCTTCTCCAGAGACTGCTGAAGCCAAAGAAACATCAATACAGCACACTGGGGCCAGTATTTTGCTGGTAGGCCACAGCCGTTACGGTAGGCCGGGGCCGGGGTACGG
The DNA here is from genome assembly GCF_036934945.1 of Oncorhynchus masou masou. Classification (NCBI taxonomy): domain Eukaryota; kingdom Metazoa; phylum Chordata; class Actinopteri; order Salmoniformes; family Salmonidae; genus Oncorhynchus; species Oncorhynchus masou. The sequence continues at coordinate 59,574 of NW_027000752.1, forward strand.
TAGAAGACGTCTGGGTACGGTAGAACACGGCTGGGTACCGGTAGGACACGGCTGGTACCGGTAGGACTAGGCCGGTACGGTAGGCTACGGCCAGTATCCTGTAAAGGTCTCACGTAATTTTGAGGTCCAACAGAATACTGTGTGAACAGCATTGACTATCAGTCCTATACAGGTACTAAAGTAAAACAGCCTGATTGTTACAGTAGTTCTCTGTTTTTAAATAAGAGTTCATTATTTATAATTCAGTCTAACAGAGGCAATGTTTTCCCCACTCAGCACAAAAGGAACTAACATGAGAGAGCAGATATCCCTCTTCCTGTCCCAGCCCAGGTCTAGGCTACATCTGCACTACACTGCTAACAGAGGACAGACTGGGCAGCGTCATTGCCAGTGCCAGGGTTAGTCTGAGTCTCTTTCCTTGGCATCAGCTCCCCACTAATTTCCATTGTGCATAAAGCCTATGATTAAACACCCTGCCAAAGGATGTATTATAGTCTGTAGAGCTCTGCTACCCAACCAAGCCAGACGGCCCGACATTATTCATCGGGTTAGGACTGGGTAGGGCCTTAAATTTAATCAATAACTAGGGTAGGGCCTTTATTTCATCAATAACTAGGGTAGGGCCTTCATTTCATCAATAACTAGGGTAGGACCTTTATTACATCAATAACTAGGGTAGGGCCTTTATTTCATCAATAACTAGGGTAGGGCCTTCATTTCATCAATAACTAGGGTCAGGCCTTTATTTCATCAATAACTAGGGTAGGACCTTTATTTCATCAATAACTAGGTAGGACCTTTATTTCATCAATAACTAGGGTAGGACCTTTATTTCATCAATAACTAGGTAGGGTCTTTATTTCATCAATAACTAGGGTAGGGCCTTCATTTCATCAATTGATAGGGTAGGGCCTTTATTTAATAAATTTCTAGGGTAGGGCCTTCATTTCATCAATAACTAGGGTAGGGCCTTCATTTCATCAATAACTAGGGGTAGGGCCTTTATTTCATCAATAACTAGGGTAAGAGCAGGGCTTGGGTATCACTAAATTGATCACTAATATTTTGAAAATGAGCCATTTGCTCGTGCTCTGCTGCTCAGGACAGTCATATCTGACTAAGATCACAACATGGTGTCAGAAGTACCTCGTCAAATATAAGACAGGAGAGATTATTTCTGAAAATAATGTTACTTGAGTTTTGCCGGAGTTTAGAGTGACGAAAAGTAGCCAACAGCTGACTGCTCTCTCATGTCTCTTCATGGAGCAGAGCAGCCCAAATGGAGCTCTTGCTATGGATACTCAGACTCAGAGCGCCATGAGCAGAGCGAGCTGTGCGCAGGGAGCAGGTGACCGACCGAGAGGAGCAGCTAATGGATTTACTAACAGAGGAAGTTATTTCTGATTTCGGGCAAAGGCTTTAAATTTGCCAGAAGCAATCAGGCCTGAGTAGGGCCTGAACGTCTCGGGCCTGGTTAGGGCCTGAACGTCGCGGGCCTGATTAGGGTCTGAACGCCGCGGGCCTGGGTAAGGCCTGAACATCGTGAGCCTGGTTAGGGCCTGAGCGTCTCAGGCCCTGGTTAGGGCCTGAACATCGTGGGCCTGGTCAGGCCTGAACGTCTCGGGCCTGGTTAGGGCCTGAACGTCGCGAGCCTGGTAAGGCCTGAACATCGTGGGCCTGGTTAGGGCCTGAACATTGTGGGCCTGGTTAGGGCCTGAACATTGTGGGCCTGGTTAGGGCCTGAACGTCGCGGGCCTGGGTAAGGCCTGAACATTGTGGGCCTGGGTAGGGCCTGAACATCGTGGGCCTAGTTAGGGCCTGAACATAGGCCTGGTTAGGGCCTGAGTGTTGTGGGCCTGGGTAAGGCCTGAACATCATGGGCCTGGGTAGGTCCTGAGCGTCGCTGGCCTGGGTAAGGCCTGAACATCGTGGGCCTGGGTAGGGCCTGAACGTTGTGTGCCTGGGTAGGTCTTGTGCTTCAAATTCATGCCTGTGCAGAGCTCTAGTTTTCTGCCTGACAGACTGACCTTGGGATTGAGACGATACAGCCAGATACTGTACTCCTATACTCAGGACCTTGTTAGGGCATTTTATTTATAGTCTATGGGACCAGTCTGTCTATATATAGACCTCTGAAAAAAAGGAGAGCGCTGTCATCTGGCAGAAGAACAACAGAGTGAGGAGGACAGGACACCCACCGGTGGTCAACAAAGAGAAAGCTTTTAGCTAAAGTTTCTTAGCTTCTTTGATTACCTTACAATAGAGTTCGCCAGCTTGTAGTCCTAAAAAAAAAAAACAGAAATGAAATACCTTACATTGGTTCATCCATTTCTATGGGAGGAAATGAATGGGAAGAATAGGGTTTATGGATAACTGCCTAAAATATGGTCTGTGGTTAACACAGGGTTAGGCTATCTTACTTTAGCAACTATGGGGCAAAACAGACAGGGTTGGCTTAGATTGTTGACAAAATGTAAACTAAATTTTGTCTTCAATGTTTATTCAATAACATTAATAAAATTTTCTCAACTTGTCTCTCAAATACATTGTTACAGTTGTTGGTCAGCTTGCTAGAGAATTTTAGCCATATTTAGCATTGAAATTAAATCATTCAAAACAAGACTTGGTATCAAGAACAAGATGATGAGACATTACCCACGTGGCAGTTGTTACCCACATGGCAGTTGTTACCCACGTGGCAGTTGTTACCCACGTGGCAGTTGTTACCCACGTGGCATTGTTGGTAGCTATCTGGCCATCCTGAATCACTAGAATCCTGAATCACTGCCAGGGTAGAACGACAGATGTTTCAATTGTCAACTCAGGGATGTGATCTTGCATAAATTTCAGTTACAAGTCCAACACGTAAACCACTAGGCTACCTGCTGCTTTGATCGACAAGTGTCGTGGGAAATCGGTTCAAGTATAACGCCTACAAGAACTTGTGAAATCAAATAGGCTTTTAATACAACGTATATCCATATCTGCTTTCAGTTAGATCATAAGGGTGGCAAGACCCTTGCTTTGTCCTAAAAATAATATACGTCCATCTATTCTATAGGCCTATGCTTTGGCCCTGTATTTAGATCAATGCGTTCTTCGGTATGTGTGTCCTTATTAGGATCAGCAGACTATGTGTCTCCTCTATCTTTAGTGTGTCCAGTTGTCCTAGGCGCCTATGGCCTTACTCTGGCCTCCTGTCCTATACAATAGACAATGCATTTACCAGAATGGTATCTCAGAAGTGTATCTTTCTCCTGTGTTACAGTATTATGTTCCTCCTTATATGTACATCTTTCTCCCACACGAGCCATGGTGGAGTTAGTGCCTACAAAAAAGACACCATTACTATTGTTCTCTACATACTACATGTGGAAGAAGGTCAGCATATTTTCAACAGGAGAAGGAATCATATTCACTGGTAGTGAATCACTAGATAGCCATCCATACCAAAACGTGTGTGAAGACACAGTAAGGACCAACCAATCACGCAGAAAAAAATCTACTTAATTCCCCTTTAGATAACTATCCTTACGTTACGAGTAGATTTTTCAGATTTTTCTCAGCAGAAAATGTGTTCTGTCCAGTCTGGCAATACTGTAGCGTTTCATTACATTTGCAAGACTATAACTGTGAATTGTTTATAGCCAGCGAGCCTAATCCAATTTCCTCTAGCTTTTATCTGATCTCCTTCCAAGATACAAGCTCATTGGGCAAAATAAAACCACGCAAGGTTGCATTTTAAAGTCTCTGCTGGCATAATCAAAGCTATGCTTAGCATTTTTACACCCAAACAACTTGAATAACAAATAATAAAAGCGCTGCTCTGCCTTCTCAACAACACTATCAACAAGGCAGGTCCCACAGGCCCTAGTTTCTGCCTTCTCAACAACACTATCAACAAGGCAGGTCCCACAGGCCCTAGTTTCTACCTTCTCAACAACACTATCAACAAGGCAGGTCCCACAGGCCCTAGTTTCTACCTTCTCAACAACACTATCAACAAGGTAGGTCCTACAGGCCCTAGTTTCTACCTTCTCAACAACACTATCAACAAGGCAGGTCCTACAGGCCCTAGTTTATACCTTCTCAACAACACTATCCACAAGGCAGGTCCTAAAGGCCCTAGTTTCTACCTTCTCAACAACACTATCCACAAGGCAGGTCCTTACAGGCCCTAGTTTTGTCACACCTGGACTACTGTTCAGTTGTGTGGTCAGGTGCCACAAAGAGGGACCTCTGAAAAGTACAATTGGTCCGAACAGGGACACATGGCTTGCCCTTAAATATACACTGAGAGCTAATATTATCATGTAAATCGTTCGTGTCTCAAAGTGGAGGAGAGATTGACTTCCTCACTACTTGCTTTTGTAAGAAGTGTTGACATGTTGAATGCACCAAGCTGTCTGTTTAAACTACTACAGTAGCACACAGCTCAGACACCCATCCATACCCCACAAGACATGCCACCAGAGGTCTGTTTAAACTACTAACACACAGCTCAGACACCCATCCATACCCCACAAGACATGCCTCCAGAGGTCTGTTTAAACTACTAGCACACAGCTCAGACACCAATGCATACCCCACAAGACACCCATCCATACCCCACAAAGACATGCCATCAGAGGTATGTTTAAACTACTAACACACAGCTAAGACACCCATCCATACCCCACAAAGACATGCCACCAGAGGTCTGTTTAAACTACTAACACACAGCTCAGACACCCATCCATACCCTACAAGACATGCCACCAGAGGTCATTTAAACTAGTAGCACACAGCTCAGACACCCATGCATACCCTACAAGACATGCCACCAGAGGTCTGTTTAAACTACTAACACACAGCTCAGACACCCATCCATACCCCACAAGACATGCCACCAGAGGTCTGTTTAAACTACTAACACACAGCTCAGACACCAATGCATACCCCACAAGACATGCCACCAGAGGTCTGTTTAAAGCACTAACACACAGCTCAGACACCAATGCATACCCCACAAGACATGCCACCAGAGGTCTCTTCACAATCCCCAAGTCCAGAACAGACTATGGGAGGTGTACTGTACTACATAGAGCCATGATTACGTGGAACTCTATTCCAGAATCAGATTTACAAATCAAAAATACACCTTATGGAACAGCGGGGACTGTGAAGACACACACACACAGGAGCAGACACGCATACACACTCTATACACACACACACACACACACACACACACACACACACACACACACACACACACACACACACACACACACACACACACACACACACACACACACACACACACACACACACACACACACACACACACACACACACACACACACACTCTATACACACACAGGAACAGACACACACACACACACACACACACACACACACACACACACACACACACACACACACACACACACACTCTATACACACACAGGAACAGACACGCACACACACACACACACACACACACACACACACACACACACACACACACAGGAACAGACACACACACACACTCTATACACACACACTCTATACACACACACACTATACACACACATGAACAGACACGCATACACACACTCTATACACACACAGGAACAGACACACACACACACACACTCTATACACACACATACACACACTCTATACACACACACACACTATACACACACACACACACACACACACACACACACACACACACACACACACACACACACACACACACACACACACACACACACTCTATACACACACAGGAACAGACATACATACACACACACACTATACACACACATACATTGTAATATTTTTGTGTGGTGGTATTATACATGTTGTATTGTAGATATGTAGTGGTGTAATAATGTTATATGATGCAAAAAAGTTTTTGGTTGATCTAAGTGCCTTAAAATGTTTGGACCCCAGGAAGACCCCTGCTGCCTTGGCAGGAACTAATGGGGATCCATAATAAACCCCAGGAAGAGTAGCTGCTGCCTTGGCAACAGCTAATGGGGATCCATAATAAATACAAATAACAAATCAGAAACACAGTACATCATCGAAATCAATGTGCACATAAGTGAAAAGCCATTTGCTATGAGACCAAAAAGATCACCTCAAATCACCTCAACCTAGGCTGAACAAAAATAAACACAACATGCCACAATTTCAAGGATTCTACTGAGTTAAAGTTCATATAAATAAATCAGTCAATTGAAATAAATGTATTGGTCCCTAATCTGTGTGGATTTCACATACTCACATGTCTGGTGAGTATGCAGGACATGGAAGAACTGGGACATTTTCAGCTTCCAGGAATTGTGTACAGATCCTTGCAACATGGTGCTGTGCATTATCATGCTAAAACATGAGGTGATGGAGGTATATGAATGGCACCACAATGGGCCTAGAGGATCTCGTCACGGTTTCTCTGTGCATTCAAATTGCCATTGATAAAATGCAATTGTGTTCGTTGTCCATAGTTTATGCCTGCCCATACCATAACCCCACCACCACCATGGGGCACTCTGTTCACAACGTTGACATCAGCATACAACTCGCCCACACAATGTCATACACGCTGTCTGCCATCTGCCGGGTACAGTTGAATCCGGGATTAATCTGTGAAGAGCACACTTCTCCAGCGAGGCCAGTGACCATCAGCATTTACCCACTGAAGTCGGTTATGACGCTGAACTGAAGTCAGGTCAAGACCCTGATGAGGACACGAGCACACAGATGAGCTTCCTGAGACGGTTTCTGACAGCAAACCTGCAGTTTCATCAGCTGTCCAGGTGGCTGGTCTCAGATGACACTGCAGGTGAAGAAACCAGATTCGGAGGACCTGGCCTGGCGGGTTACATGTGGTTTGTGGTTGTGAGGCTGGTTGGACGTACTGCCAAATTCTCAAATCCCCTGTCATGTGCAAGTTTTAGATAGACACAATACCTGTTACGCAAAGGCGTCAGATAAAGATGACGTGCAGGACCTTGCAGGGATGTAGTCTAGCATTTTCAAATCTGAGAGTAAATAAATCATCTTGTTCGAGAGAGATTTTCATGGTTATCAAAACAAGCCTACTATGTGTTTCTATGAGAGAAAAAAGCGATTGGAACCATTTCCTGTTTGACCACTAGGTTTTATGGGCACCTCCACTGTGGGGCTTTATTATAGGTAAGAATAACATGTTCATATTTAGTTAATTAGCTGGCTCAGTGGTTTCCAACCTTTTTTGTTACTTTAACACCAACTGAATTATGCTTATCCCGGAGTACCTCCTCATGTGCATTTTACCAGTACAGCAGGCCTATGGTCTCATGAGTTTTATCAAGTACCCCATGTGGATAGGCAAAGTACCTCCGGGGGTCCTAGTACCCCTGTTTGGGAACCACTGAGCTAGCTCATATTACATGGCCTGTACCATGTTTGGAATTGACACAACAGAATGTGACATCACAGTGAGATAACGGTTCACTAGCTGCCGAACGTTAGCTACATTACATTAATTAGCCCGCTAGCTAATTAAATACCTAATTAAATACCGATCCAATGGGGCTTTAAACCCCCTAGCCCAATAATGTACTAGTTAGTTAGCATCTATGAATGGGATATAAACTCCCTGGCTAGCTAGTACAGAAAGGGGTTGACTAGCTAACAGCACAACAAACACAAAAAACCCACCTCTTCTTTAGTTAGCTACTGTAAAAGTTATCCAGCTAACGTTGCAGCAACAAACAAAGATAGAGCGTAGCCGGTTGCTACTAAAATAACTTGTTATTCCTTTGACAATTAGAAGTTAGAGAACAAGACCCTCAACCAGTGCCCACGCAAGTCAACCGTTATTTATTTACTCAAACTCAAACTATAGTATCGGCCTCGGTCGAAATCCAGTTGCTTCAGTAAAAGCACTGCCGCCCGGTCAGATCCCTTGAAGACGCCCCCAACATCAAGTGGACCAAAGATAATTTACTGTGAGCCAAGTGACCACCAGTAGCTTGCACGCGCAATTGCTAGGACTGTTATTTTTATTATTATATTTTTATGGGGCGGGGGACTAAACGTTTCACAACATGAAATGTAGGAAGACTGAGTTTTTAGCAAAGCAGGTTTAAAAAAAATGTTTTAAATTACAAATATACCTCATTTATATATGATAAATACACCTTAACACAGGCACTTCACCATTGTAACTATAGTTTATAATGCTGGAGATGCACACAGAGCAAACCTATGCATAGTGATCCATTGTTATTATTAAATATCATTTAACTGAGTCAAATTACTTTTTCCTTTTATTTAATTTTCAAGACCTGAGTTTATTGTTCAAAAAGACCAAAGTAGACATCAAGTTTGTAGCTAATGGAATGACATTATTGTCCAACAGGACACCCAGGTGTTTCGTTTGCCAGCTTGGGGAACATGAGCAGAAACCAAGACAATGGCAGAGTGCTGTGCCCTGTGTGACTGTCCTTCTGTTGTGACAAAGAACATGTTTGTGTCTTATTTGTTGTTTGCACGTTCCTCTCAAACTCAACTTCCTGCGACTAACTGCTAGTTTGTTTCCTTGCGCCATCACTGACACTACTGAGTTTAGTCTCTCAGTAGTGTCAGGTCTCTCTACGGGGTTGAGGAGTTGGTACCTTTCTGTTATGTACTTGAGTGAAGACCCAAAAGCGGTTTTAACAGAAAACAGAGTTCTTTAATGAAAAACAGGAATGGCATAAATCCTCTTCCAACGTAGTCAATGGAACAAAAAGAACGTTAGTATAATGCAGGATGCACCTGCCAGGCAGACTCCGACAGGATAGGACAAGGTGGAAGCAAACGGGACGACAGCTTGCTTCTGGCATCAAAAACACAAACAAGAATCAGACACTGAAAGTAGCAGGAACAGAGAGAGAAATAGAGACCTAATCAGAGGGGGAAGAGAGAACAGGTGGGAAAGAGTGAATGAGCTAGTTAGGGGAGATGTAGAACAGCTGAAGAATGAGAGACAGAGAAGGTAACCAAAAAGACCAGCAGAGAGAGACAGAGTGAAGAGAAAGGACAGGAACAGACATAACAAGACATGACACCTCTGAGCTCTTTTCCCCTGAGAATCTTCCCTCTCTGATCTGACATCCTGATTTCTACAGTCAGAGAGGAGCAAACTGCCCTCCCAGCCCTCCCACTCCCCAGCCCTCCCACTCCCCAGCCCTCCCACTCCCCAGCCCTCCCACTCCCCAGCCCTCCCACTCCCCAGCCCTCCCACTCCCCCAGCCCTCCCACTCCCCAGCCCTCCCACTCCCCAGCCCTCCCAGCCCTCCCACTCCCCAGCCCTCCCACTCCCCAGCCCTCCCACTCCCCAGCCCTCCCACTCCCCAGCCCTCCCACTCCCCAGCCCTCCCAGCCCTCCCACTCCCCAGCCCTCCCACTCCCCAGCCCTCCCCTCCCCAGCCCTCCCAGCCCTCCCACTCCCCAGCCCTCCCACTCCCCAGCCCTCCCAGCCCTCCCACTCCCCAGCCCTCCCACTCCCCAGCCCTCCCAGCCCTCCCAGCCCTCCCACTCCCCAGCCCTCCCAGCCCTCCCACTCCCCCAGCCCTCCCACTCCCCAGCCCTCCCAGCCCTCCCAGCCCTCCCACTCCCCCAGCCCTCCCAGCCCTCCCAGCCCTCCCAGCCCTCCCAGCCCTCCCAGCCCTCCCACTCCCCAGCCCTCCCACTCCCCCAGCCCTCCCACTCCCCAGCCCTCCCACTCCCCAGCCCTACCACTCCCCAGCTCTCCCACTCCCCAGCCCTCCCACTCCCCAGCCCTCCCACTCCCCAGCCCTCCCACTCCCCAGCCCTCCCAGCCCTCCCAGCCCTCCCACTCCCCAGCCCTCCCAGCCTCTCCCAGCCCTCCCACTCCCCAGCCCTCCCACTCCCCAGCCCTCCCACTCCCCAGCCCTCCCACTCCCCAGCCCTCCCACTCCCCAGCCCTCCCACTCCCCAGCCCTCCCAGCCCTCCCAGCCCTCCCAGCCCCTCCCAGCCCTCCCACTCCCCAGCCCTCCCACTCCCCAGCCCTCCCACTCCCCAGCCCTCCCACTCCCCAGCCCTCCCAGCCCTCCCAGCCCTCCCAACCCTCCCACTCCCAGCCCTCCCAGCCCTCCCACTCCCCAGCCCTCCCACTCCCCAGCCCTCCCACTCCCCAGCCCTCCCAGCCCTCCCAGCCCTCCCACTCCCCCAGCCCTCCCACTCCCCAGCCCTCCCAGCCCTCCCAGCCCTCCCACTCCCCAGCCCTCCCACTCCCCAGCCCTCCCAGCCCTCCCAGCCCTCCCACTCCCCAGCCCTCCCAGCCCTCCCAGCCCTCCCAGCCCTCCCACTCCCCAGCCCCCCTCCCAGCCCTCCCAGCCCTCCCAGCCCTCCCACTCCCCAGCCCTCCCACTCCCCAGCCCTCCCACTCCCCAGCCCTCCCACTCCCCAGCCCTCCCACTCCCCAGCCCTCCCAGCCCTCCCAGCCCTCCCAGCCCTCCCAGCCCTCCCAGCCCTCCCACTCCCCAGCCCTCCCAGCCCTCCCACTCCCCAGCCCTCCCAGCCCTCCCAGCCCTCCCACTCCCCAGCCCTCCCAGCCCTCCCACTCCCCAGCCCTCCCAGCCCTCCCAGCCCTCCCAGCCCTCCCACTCCCCAGCCCTCCCAGCCCTCCCACTCCCCAGCCGACCAAAACTCCCAGCCCTCCCACTCCCCAGCCGACCAAAACTCCCCAGCCGACCAAAACTCCTGGAAAAAGGAAAGAAAAACTGTTTCAAGAAGCATTCTTTACATTGCGTTGGTTATTGTTGATATTGATGTTTTACTCAGCGGAATGGGAGATGTTTGTGTTTCATGCTTCAGGGTCAGATCTCCACATTATAGTAGGTACACCACAGTGAAAAAAACGCTAGTGACCTAGCTACTTGTCTATAGTAGCCTGGCTAAACCAGACTGAATGCTGTGTTCTTTTTCCAGGCTGGATCTATAGTACAGAACCCTATATAATACTGAGGAGGACCCTGGTGATCCCAGCCACCTATGGTACGTATTCAGTCAGTCTTTGTTTAACCAGGCTAGGTCAGGTCTACAATACAGTACACCACAGGGAGGAGGACCCTGAGTTCGTTCCACCTAAAAAAAGCAGAAGAAAGAGGATTTCAACACCATGATCTCAGATTGTTCTGAAATCGTTTCTGTTTTAGAAACAGAAGATTAGCATTGGTTGCACCTAATTTGGTACAGTGCCTTGCGAAAGTATTCGGCCCCTTGAACTTTGTGACCTTTTGCCACATTTCAGGCTTCAAACATAAAGATATAAAACTGTATTTTTTTGTGAAGAATCAACAACAAGTGGAACACAATCATGAAGTGGAACGACATTTATTGGATATTTCAAACTTTTTTAACAAATCAAAACTGAAAAATTGGGCGTGCAAAATTATTCAGCCCCTTTACTTTCAGTGCAGCAAACTCTCTCCAGAAGTTCAGTGAGGATCTCTGAATGATCCAATGTTGACCGAAATGACTAATGATGATAAATACAATCCACCTGTGTGTAATCAAGTCTCCGTATAAATGCACCTGCACTGTGATAGTCTCAGAGGTCCGTTAAAAGCGCAGAGAGCATCATGAAGAACAAGGAACACACCAGGCAGGTCCGAGATACTGTTGTGAAGAAGTTTAAAGCCGGATTTGGATACAAAAAGATTTCCCCAAGCTTTAAACATCCCAAGGAGCACTGTGCAAGCGATAATATTGAAATGGAAGGAGTATCAGACCACTGCAAATCTACCAAGACCTGGCCGTCCCTCTAAACTTTCAGCTCATACGAGGAGAAGACTGATCAGAGATGCAACCAAGAGGCCCATGATCACTCTGGATGAACTGCAGAGATCTACAGCTGAGGTGGGAGACTCTGTCCATAGGACAACAATCAGTCGTATATTGCACAAATCTGGCCTTTATGGAAGAGTGGCAAGAAGAAAGCCATTTCTTAAAGATATCCATAAAAGGTGTCGTTTAATGTTTGCCACAAGCCACCAAATACAGGACCATTCTGGAAGAAAACCTGATGGAGTCTGCAAAAGACCTGAGACTGGGACGGAGATTTGTCTTCCAACAAGACAATGATCCAACACATAAAGCAAAATCTACAATGGAATGGTTCAAAAATAAACATATCCAGGTGTTAGAATGGCCAAGTCAAAGTCCAGACCTGAATCCAATCGAGAATCTGTGGAAAGAACTGAAAACTGCTGTTCACAAATGCTCTCCATCCAACCTCACTGAGCTCAAGCTGTTTTGCAAGGAGGAATGGGAAAACATTTCAGTCTCTCGATGTGCAAAACTGATAGAGACATACCCCAAGCGACTTACAGCTGTAATCGCAGCAAAAGGTGGCGCTACAAAGTATTAATCTTCAGGGGGCTGAATAATTTTGCACGCCCAATTTTTCAGTTTTTGATTTGTTAAAAAAGTTTTAAATATCAATAAATGTCGTTCCACTTCATGATTGTGTCCCACTTGTTGTTGATTCTTCACAAAAAATACAGTTTTATATCTTTATGTTTGAAGCCTGAAATGTGGCAAAAGGTCACAAAGTTCAAGGGGGCCGAATACTTTCGCAAGGCACTGTAATTTCAATTTATAGGATTTATATAATATTCAATAAAGATAGTACCTCACATCCGATTTGGACCTTTTTCTAATAAAGAGTTAGACATGAGACTACTCTTCCTGGGGTCCACAAAAAACACAAACATGACAAATAACAAAACACTGAAACACTGATAGACGGTCACAACAGGTAAGAAAAGCCAAAGCATGGGTTGCTGTCATGCCATGTCCATAGACTGCTTACAGGGTAAGGAAACCAGTATGTCCCTTTAGAAATATATAGCCTAATAGCAGGAACAGTACCATCTAGTGGTCATAACCTGGTAATATCAGAATGTAAGATGGAATATGAACAACTTCAATGACTAATTTCTCTGAACAGGGGGGGAAACAGCACCAAATTCACTGAGAATACGTAGGATGAAGAAACAATACTCCAAGCCACAGCTCCATACTACTTGTTGTTAGGGTGGGATGTTGGGTATCCGTAGATGGCTTTTGACAATTATTTTTCGATTCCTCATGTCTTACTCATTCTTAGAAAAAAAGTTTGGTCCAGTTTTCACCCTAAAAAAAGTATATCCCCTGAAAATAATAAAATAAATAAATATTTGTCCAAATTGACTGTTAGGTGCAGCGGTCTAAGCCGCTGCATCTCAGTGACGCTGAGGTGTCACTAGAGTCCCTGATTCGAATCCAGGCTGTATCACATCCGGCCGTGATTGGGAGTCCATTCGGGACGAGTTAAATTAAGGTTACATGAAACCTAATAATAATAGTGAACATGATATAAATTTAGGTGCAATAAAAGCTTAATTTCTCAAATATCAAATTTTATATAAACAAAATAATGTTTCAGGAATGCTAATCTTTTCATTTTCTTACTACAGCAAGTTAAATATTTATAATAATGTAATTTGAATTTTGTGCTCTGCAATTTCATCGGATGTTGGCCAGGTGGGAAACCGTCCCACCTGCCCATAAGAAGTTATAGTAAAACAAAATAATGTTTCAGGAATGCTAATCTTTCGTTTTCAAACTACAGCAACAATTTCAGAACAGTCTGACATGCCGGGTGTCATGGCTTGGGAACATGATAACATGATACCTGGGAACATGATAACACAATACCTGAGAACATGATAACACAATACCTGAGAACATGATAACACAATACCTGAGAACATGATAACACAATACCTGAGAACATGATAACACAATACCTGAGAACATGATAACACAATACCTGGGAACATGATAACACAATACCTGAGAACATGATAACACAATACCTGAGAACATGATAACACAATACCTGGGAACATGATAACACAATACCTGAGAACATGATAACATGATACCTGAGAACATGATAACATGATACCTGGGAACATGATAACATGGGATACCTGGGAACATGATAACATGATACCTGGGAACATGATAACATGGGATACCTGGGAACATGATAACATGATACCTGGGAACATGATAACATGGGATACCTGGGAACATGATAACATGGGATACCTGGGAACATGATAACATGATACCTGGGAACATGATAACATGGGATACCTGGGAACATGATAACATGGGATACCTGGGAACATGATAACATGGGATACCTGAGAACATGATAACATGATACCTGGGAACATGATAACATGGGATACCTGGGAACATGATAACATGATACCTGGGAACATGATAACATGATACCTGGGAACATGATAACAGGACACCTGGGAACGTGATAACATGATACC